>NW_027371738.1:0-23905 GCF_046119375.1 Phyllobates terribilis
TTGAATCTTCTTTATCATGCTAGGATTAGCAGGAAAAAGCAAAAATTTCAGAATTGCACCGTGCAATGTGGAGATATTACTGTTTGTGCATTTACAATATTCATTGATTTTTGCCATTGAAAAACATGTTTTTCATATACCAGAAATGTTTGAAGCTACTGACTGAATGAAAGGAGCTGGCATCTCACTCTCTTTGAATCTTTATCATGCTAGGATTAACAGGAAAAAGCTAAAAATTTCAGAATTGCACCGTGCAATGTGGAGATATTACTGTTTGTGCATTTACAATATTCATTGATTTTTGCCATTGAAAAACATGTTTTTCATATACCAGAAATGTTTGAAGCTACTGACTGAATGAAAGGAGCTGGCATCTCACTCTCTTTGAATCTTCTTTATCATGCTAGGGTTAGCAGGAAAAAGCAAAAAATTTCAGAATTGCACCGTGCAATGTGGAGATATTACTGTTTGTGCATTTACAATATTCATTGATTTTTGCCATTGAAAAACGTCCAGAAATGTTTGAAGCTACTGACTGAATGAAAGGAGCTGGCATCTCACTCTCTTTGAATCTTCTTTATCATGCTAGGATTAACAGGAAAAAGCAAAAAATTTCAGAATTGCACCGTGCAATGTGGAGATATTACTGTTTGTGCATTTACAATATTCATTGAGTTTTGCCATTGAAAAACGTCCAGAAATGTTTGAAGCTACTGACTGAATGAAAGGAGCTGGCATCTCACTCTCTTTGAATCTTCTTTATCATGCTAGGATTAGCAGGAAAAAGCAAAAAATTTCAGAATTGCACCGTGCAATGTGGAGATATTACTGTTTGTGCATTTACAATATTCATTGATTTTTGCCATTGAAAAACATGTTTTTCATATACCAGAAATGTTTGAAGCTACTGACTGAATGAAAGGAGCTGGCATCTCACTCTCTTTGAATCTTCTTTATCATGCTAGGATTAACAGGAAAAAGCTAAAAATTTCAGAATTGCACCGTGCAATGTGGAGATATTACTGTTTGTGCATTTACAATATTCATTGATTTTTGCCATTGAAAAACATGTTTTTCATATACCAGAAATGTTTGAAGCTACTGACTGAATGAAAGGAGCTGGCATCTCACTCTCTTTGAATCTTCTTTATCATGCTAGGATTAACAGGAAAAAGCTAAAAATTTCAGAATTGCACCGTGCAATGTGGAGATATTACTGTTTGTGCATTTACAATATTCATTGATTTTTGCCATTGAAAAACATGTTTTTCATATACCAGAAATGTTTGAAGCTACTGACTGAATGAAAGGAGCTGGCATCTCACTCTCTTTGAATCTTCTTTATCATGCTAGGATTAACAGGAAAAAGCTAAAAATTTCAGAATTGCACCGTGCAATGTGGAGATATTACTGTTTGTGCATTTACAATATTCATTGATTTTTGCCATTGAAAAACATGTTTTTCATATACCAGAAATGTTTGAAGCTACTGACTGAATGAAAGGAGCTGGCATCTCACTCTCTTTGAATCTTCTTTATCATGCTAGGATTAACAGGAAAAAGCAAAAAATTTCAGAATTGCACCGTGCAATGTGGAGATATTACTGTTTGTGCATTTACAATATTCATTGATTTTTGCCATTGAAAAACGTCCAGAAATGTTTGAAGCTACTGACTGAATGAAAGGAGCTGGCATCTCACTCTCTTTGAATCTTCTTTATCATGCTAGGATTAGCAGGAAAAGCAAAAAATTTCAGAATTGCACCGTGCAATGTGGAGATATTACTGTTTGTGCATTTACAATATTCATTGATTTTTGCCATTGAAAAACATGTTTTTCATATACCAGAAATGTTTGAAGCTACTGACTGAATGAAAGGAGCTGGCATCTCACTCTCTTTGAATCTTCTTTATCATGCTAGGATTAACAGGAAAAAGCTAAAAATTTCAGAATTGCACCGTGCAATGTGGAGATATTACTGTTTGTGCATTTACAATATTCATTGATTTTTGCCATTGAAAAACGTCCAGAAATGTTTGAAGCTACTGACTGAATGAAAGGAGCTGGCATCTCACTCTCTTTGAATCTTCTTTATCATGCTAGGATTAACAGGAAAAAGCTAAAAATTTCAGAATTGCACCGTGCAATGTGGAGATATTACTGTTTGTGCATTTACAATATTCATTGATTTTTGCCATTGAAAAACATGTTTTTCATATACCAGAAATGTTTGAAGCTACTGACTGAATGAAAGGAGCTGGCATCTCACTCTCTTTGAATCTTCTTTATCATGCTAGGATTAACAGGAAAAAGCTAAAAATTTCAGAATTGCACCGTGCAATGTGGAGATATTACTGTTTGTGCATTTACAATATTCATTGATTTTTGCCATTGAAAAACATGTTTTTCATATACCAGAAATGTTTGAAGCTACTGACTGAATGAAAGGAGCTGGCATCTCACTCTCTTTGAATCTTCTTTATCATGCTAGGATTAACAGGAAAAAGCTAAAAATTTCAGAATTGCACCGTGCAATGTGGAGATATTACTGTTTGTGCATTTACAATATTCATTGATTTTTGCCATTGAAAAACGTCCAGAAATGTTTGAAGCTACTGACTGAATGAAAGGAGCTGGCATCTCACTCTCTTTGAATCTTCTTTATCATGCTAGGATTAACAGGAAAAAGCTAAAAATTTCAGAATTGCACCGTGCAATGTGGAGATATTACTGTTTGTGCATTTACAATATTCATTGATTTTTGCCATTGAAAAACATGTTTTTCATATACCAGAAATGTTTGAAGCTACTGACTGAATGAAAGGAGCTGGCATCTCACTCTCTTTGAATCTTCTTTATCATGCTAGGATTAACAGGAAAAAGCTAAAAATTTCAGAATTGCACCGTGCAATGTGGAGATATTACTGTTTGTGCATTTACAATATTCATTGATTTTTGCCATTGAAAAACATGTTTTTCATATACCAGAAATGTTTGAAGCTACTGACTGAATGAAAGGAGCTGGCATCTCACTCTCTTTGAATCTTCTTTATCATGCTAGGATTAACAGGAAAAAGCTAAAAATTTCAGAATTGCACCGTGCAATGTGGAGATATTACTGTTTGTGCATTTACAATATTCATTGATTTTTGCCATTGAAAAACGTCCAGAAATGTTTGAAGCTACTGACTGAATGAAAGGAGCTGGCATCTCACTCTCTTTGAATCTTCTTTATCATGCTAGGATTAACAGGAAAAAGCAAAAAATTTCAGAATTGCACCGTGCAATGTGGAGATATTACTGTTTGTGCATTTACAATATTCATTGATTTTTGCCATTGAAAAACATGTTTTTCATATACCAGAAATGTTTGAAGCTACTGACTGAATGAAAGGAGCTGGCATCTCACTCTCTTTGAATCTTCTTTATCATGCTAGGATTAACAGGAAAAAGCTAAAAATTTCAGAATTGCACCGTGCAATGTGGAGATATTACTGTTTGTGCATTTACAATATTCATTGATTTTTGCCATTGAAAAACATGTTTTTCATATACCAGAAATGTTTGAAGCTACTGACTGAATGAAAGGAGCTGGCATCTCACTCTCTTTGAATCTTCTTTATCATGCTAGGATTAACAGGAAAAAGCTAAAAATTTCAGAATTGCACCGTGCAATGTGGAGATATTACTGTTTGTGCATTTACAATATTCATTGATTTTTGCCATTGAAAAACATGTTTTTCATATACTAGAAATGTTTGAAGCTACTGACTGAATGAAAGGAGCTGGCATCTCACTCTCTTTGAATCTTCTTTATCATGCTAGGATTAACAGGAAAAAGCTAAAAATTTCAGAATTGCACCGTGCAATGTGGAGATATTACTGTTTGTGCATTTACAATATTCATTGATTTTTGCCATTGAAAAACATGTTTTTCATATACCAGAAATGTTTGAAGCTACTGACTGAATGAAAGGAGCTGGCATCTCACTCTCTTTGAATCTTCTTTATCATGCTAGGATTAGCAGGAAAAAGCAAAAAATTTCAGAATTGCACCGTGCAATGTGGAGATATTACTGTTTGTGCATTTACAATATTCATTGATTTTTGCCATTGAAAAACGTCCAGAAATGTTTGAAGCTACTGACTGAATGAAAGGAGCTGGCATCTCACTCTCTTTGAATCTTCTTTATCATGCTAGGATTAACAGGAAAAAGCAAAAAATTTCAGAATTGCACCGTGCAATGTGGAGATATTACTGTTTGTGCATTTACAATATTCATTGATTTTTGCCATTGAAAAACGTCCAGAAATGTTTGAAGCTACTGACTGAATGAAAGGAGCTGGCATCTCACTCTCTTTGAATCTTCTTTATCATGCTAGGATTAACAGGAAAAAGCAAAAAATTTCAGAATTGCACCGTGCAATGTGGAGATATTACTGTTTGTGCATTTACAATATTCATTGATTTTTGCCATTGAAAAACATGTTTTTCATATACCAGAAATGTTTGAAGCTACTGACTGAATGAAAGGAGCTGGCATCTCACTCTCTTTGAATCTTCTTTATCATGCTAGGATTAACAGGAAAAAGCTAAAAATTTCAGAATTGCACCGTGCAATGTGGAGATATTACTGTTTGTGCATTTACAATATTCATTGATTTTTGCCATTGAAAAACATGTTTTTCATATACCAGAAATGTTTGAAGCTACTGACTGAATGAAAGGAGCTGGCATCTCACTCTCTTTGAATCTTCTTTATCATGCTAGGATTAACAGGAAAAAGCTAAAAATTTCAGAATTGCACCGTGCAATGTGGAGATATTACTGTTTGTGCATTTACAATATTCATTGATTTTTGCCATTGAAAAACATGTTTTTCATATACTAGAAATGTTTGAAGCTACTGACTGAATGAAAGGAGCTGGCATCTCACTCTCTTTGAATCTTCTTTATCATGCTAGGATTAACAGGAAAAAGCTAAAAATTTCAGAATTGCACCGTGCAATGTGGAGATATTACTGTTTGTGCATTTACAATATTCATTGATTTTTGCCATTGAAAAACATGTTTTTCATATACCAGAAATGTTTGAAGCTACTGACTGAATGAAAGGAGCTGGCATCTCACTCTCTTTGAATCTTCTTTATCATGCTAGGATTAGCAGGAAAAAGCAAAAAATTTCAGAATTGCACCGTGCAATGTGGAGATATTACTGTTTGTGCATTTACAATATTCATTGATTTTTGCCATTGAAAAACGTCCAGAAATGTTTGAAGCTACTGACTGAATGAAAGGAGCTGGCATCTCACTCTCTTTGAATCTTCTTTATCATGCTAGGATTAACAGGAAAAAGCAAAAAATTTCAGAATTGCACCGTGCAATGTGGAGATATTACTGTTTGTGCATTTACAATATTCATTGATTTTTGCCATTGAAAAACGTCCAGAAATGTTTGAAGCTACTGACTGAATGAAAGGAGCTGGCATCTCACTCTCTTTGAATCTTCTTTATCATGCTAGGATTAACAGGAAAAAGCAAAAAATTTCAGAATTGCACCGTGCAATGTGGAGATATTACTGTTTGTGCATTTACAATATTCATTGATTTTTGCCATTGAAAAACATGTTTTTCATATACCAGAAATGTTTGAAGCTACTGACTGAATGAAAGGAGCTGGCATCTCACTCTCTTTGAATCTTCTTTATCATGCTAGGATTAACAGGAAAAAGCTAAAAATTTCAGAATTGCACCGTGCAATGTGGAGATATTACTGTTTGTGCATTTACAATATTCATTGATTTTTGCCATTGAAAAACATGTTTTTCATATACCAGAAATGTTTGAAGCTACTGACTGAATGAAAGGAGCTGGCATCTCACTCTCTTTGAATCTTCTTTATCATGCTAGGATTAACAGGAAAAAGCTAAAAATTTCAGAATTGCACCGTGCAATGTGGAGATATTACTGTTTGTGCATTTACAATATTCATTGATTTTTGCCATTGAAAAACATGTTTTTCATATACCAGAAATGTTTGAAGCTACTGACTGAATGAAAGGAGCTGGCATCTCACTCTCTTTGAATCTTCTTTATCATGCTAGGATTAGCAGGAAAAAGCAAAAAATTTCAGAATTGCACCGTGCAATGTGGAGATATTACTGTTTGTGCATTTACAATATTCATTGATTTTTGCCATTGAAAAACGTCCAGAAATGTTTGAAGCTACTGACTGAATGAAAGGAGCTGGCATCTCACTCTCTTTGAATCTTCTTTATCATGCTAGGATTAACAGGAAAAAGCAAAAAATTTCAGAATTGCACCGTGCAATGTGGAGATATTACTGTTTGTGCATTTACAATATTCATTGATTTTTGCCATTGAAAAACGTCCAGAAATGTTTGAAGCTACTGACTGAATGAAAGGAGCTGGCATCTCACTCTCTTTGAATCTTCTTTATCATGCTAGGATTAGCAGGAAAAAGCAAAAAATTTCAGAATTGCACCGTGCAATGTGGAGATATTACTGTTTGTGCATTTACAATATTCATTGATTTTTGCCATTGAAAAACATGTTTTTCATATACCAGAAATGTTTGAAGCTACTGACTGAATGAAAGGAGCTGGCATCTCACTCTCTTTGAATCTTCTTTATCATGCTAGGATTAACAGGAAAAAGCTAAAAATTTCAGAATTGCACCGTGCAATGTGGAGATATTACTGTTTGTGCATTTACAATATTCATTGATTTTTGCCATTGAAAAACGTCCAGAAATGTTTGAAGCTACTGACTGAATGAAAGGAGCTGGCATCTCACTCTCTTTGAATCTTCTTTATCATGCTAGGATTAACAGGAAAAAGCTAAAAATTTCAGAATTGCACCGTGCAATGTGGAGATATTACTGTTTGTGCATTTACAATATTCATTGATTTTTGCCATTGAAAAACATGTTTTTCATATACCAGAAATGTTTGAAGCTACTGACTGAATGAAAGGAGCTGGCATCTCACTCTCTTTGAATCTTCTTTATCATGCTAGGATTAGCAGGAAAAAGCAAAAAATTTCAGAATTGCACCGTGCAATGTGGAGATATTACTGTTTGTGCATTTACAATATTCATTGATTTTTGCCATTGAAAAACATGTTTTTCATATACCAGAAATGTTTGAAGCTACTGACTGAATGAAAGGAGCTGGCATCTCACTCTCTTTGAATCTTCTTTATCATGCTAGGATTAACAGGAAAAAGCTAAAAATTTCAGAATTGCACCGTGCAATGTGGAGATATTACTGTTTGTGCATTTACAATATTCATTGATTTTTGCCATTGAAAAACATGTTTTTCATATACCAGAAATGTTTGAAGCTACTGACTGAATGAAAGGAGCTGGCATCTCACTCTCTTTGAATCTTCTTTATCATGCTAGGATTAACAGGAAAAAGCTAAAAATTTCAGAATTGCACCGTGCAATGTGGAGATATTACTGTTTGTGCATTTACAATATTCATTGATTTTTGCCATTGAAAAACGTCCAGAAATGTTTGAAGCTACTGACTGAATGAAAGGAGCTGGCATCTCACTCTCTTTGAATCTTCTTTATCATGCTAGGATTAGCAGGAAAAAGCAAAAAATTTCAGAATTGCACCGTGCAATGTGGAGATATTACTGTTTGTGCATTTACAATATTCATTGATTTTTGCCATTGAAAAACATGTTTTTCATATACCAGAAATGTTTGAAGCTACTGACTGAATGAAAGGAGCTGGCATCTCACTCTCTTTGAATCTTCTTTATCATGCTAGGATTAACAGGAAAAAGCTAAAAATTTCAGAATTGCACCGTGCAATGTGGAGATATTACTGTTTGTGCATTTACAATATTCATTGATTTTTGCCATTGAAAAACATGTTTTTCATATACCAGAAATGTTTGAAGCTACTGACTGAATGAAAGGAGCTGGCATCTCACTCTCTTTGAATCTTCTTTATCATGCTAGGATTAGCAGGAAAAAGCTAAAAATTTCAGAATTGCACCGTGCAATGTGGAGATATTACTGTTTGTGCATTTACAATATTCATTGATTTTTGCCATTGAAAAACGTCCAGAAATGTTTGAAGCTACTGACTGAATGAAAGGAGCTGGCATCTCACTCTCTTTGAATCTTCTTTATCATGCTAGGATTAACAGGAAAAAGCTAAAAATTTCAGAATTGCACCGTGCAATGTGGAGATATTACTGTTTGTGCATTTACAATATTCATTGATTTTTGCCATTGAAAAACATGTTTTTCATATACCAGAAATGTTTGAAGCTACTGACTGAATGAAAGGAGCTGGCATCTCACTCTCTTTGAATCTTCTTTATCATGCTAGGATTAGCAGGAAAAAGCAAAAAATTTCAGAATTGCACCGTGCAATGTGGAGATATTACTGTTTGTGCATTTACAATATTCATTGATTTTTGCCATTGAAAAACATGTTTTTCATATACCAGAAATGTTTGAAGCTACTGACTGAATGAAAGGAGCTGGCATCTCACTCTCTTTGAATCTTCTTTATCATGCTAGGATTAACAGGAAAAAGCTAAAAATTTCAGAATTGCACCGTGCAATGTGGAGATATTACTGTTTGTGCATTTACAATATTCATTGATTTTTGCCATTGAAAAACGTCCAGAAATGTTTGAAGCTACTGACTGAATGAAAGGAGCTGGCATCTCACTCTCTTTGAATCTTCTTTATCATGCTAGGATTAACAGGAAAAAGCTAAAAATTTCAGAATTGCACCGTGCAATGTGGAGATATTACTGTTTGTGCATTTACAATATTCATTGATTTTTGCCATTGAAAAACATGTTTTTCATATACCAGAAATGTTTGAAGCTACTGACTGAATGAAAGGAGCTGGCATCTCACTCTCTTTGAATCTTCTTTATCATGCTAGGATTAACAGGAAAAAGCTAAAAATTTCAGAATTGCACCGTGCAATGTGGAGATATTACTGTTTGTGCATTTACAATATTCATTGATTTTTGCCATTGAAAAACATGTTTTTCATATACCAGAAATGTTTGAAGCTACTGACTGAATGAAAGGAGCTGGCATCTCACTCTCTTTGAATCTTCTTTATCATGCTAGGATTAACAGGAAAAAGCTAAAAATTTCAGAATTGCACCGTGCAATGTGGAGATATTACTGTTTGTGCATTTACAATATTCATTGATTTTTGCCATTGAAAAACGTCCAGAAATGTTTGAAGCTACTGACTGAATGAAAGGAGCTGGCATCTCACTCTCTTTGAATCTTCTTTATCATGCTAGGATTAGCAGGAAAAAGCAAAAAATTTCAGAATTGCACCGTGCAATGTGGAGATATTACTGTTTGTGCATTTACAATATTCATTGATTTTTGCCATTGAAAAACGTCCAGAAATGTTTGAAGCTACTGACTGACTGAAAGGAGCTGGCATCTCACTCTCTTTGAATCTTCTTTATCATGCTAGGATTAACAGGAAAAAGCTAAAAATTTCAGAATTGCACCGTGCAATGTGGAGATATTACTGTTTGTGCATTTACAATATTCATTGATTTTTGCCATTGAAAAACATGTTTTTCATATACCAGAAATGTTTGAAGCTACTGACTGAATGAAAGGAGCTGGCATCTCACTCTCTTTGAATCTTCTTTATCATGCTAGGATTAACAGGAAAAAGCTAAAAATTTCAGAATTGCACCGTGCAATGTGGAGATATTACTGTTTGTGCATTTACAATATTCATTGATTTTTGCCATTGAAAAACGTCCAGAAATGTTTGAAGCTACTGACTGAATGAAAGGAGCTGGCATCTCACTCTCTTTGAATCTTCTTTATCATGCTAGGATTAACAGGAAAAAGCTAAAAATTTCAGAATTGCACCGTGCAATGTGGAGATATTACTGTTTGTGCATTTACAATATTCATTGATTTTTGCCATTGAAAAACATGTTTTTCATATACCAGAAATGTTTGAAGCTACTGACTGAATGAAAGGAGCTGGCATCTCACTCTCTTTGAATCTTCTTTATCATGCTAGGATTAACAGGAAAAAGCTAAAAATTTCAGAATTGCACCGTGCAATGTGGAGATATTACTGTTTGTGCATTTACAATATTCATTGATTTTTGCCATTGAAAAACATGTTTTTCATATACCAGAAATGTTTGAAGCTACTGACTGAATGAAAGGAGCTGGCATCTCACTCTCTTTGAATCTTCTTTATCATGCTAGGATTAACAGGAAAAAGCTAAAAATTTCAGAATTGCACCGTGCAATGTGGAGATATTACTGTTTGTGCATTTACAATATTCATTGATTTTTGCCATTGAAAAACGTCCAGAAATGTTTGAAGCTACTGACTGAATGAAAGGAGCTGGCATCTCACTCTCTTTGAATCTTCTTTATCATGCTAGGATTAACAGGAAAAAGCTAAAAATTTCAGAATTGCACCGTGCAATGTGGAGATATTACTGTTTGTGCATTTACAATATTCATTGATTTTTGCCATTGAAAAACATGTTTTTCATATACCAGAAATGTTTGAAGCTACTGACTGAATGAAAGGAGCTGGCATCTCACTCTCTTTGAATCTTCTTTATCATGCTAGGATTAACAGGAAAAAGCTAAAAATTTCAGAATTGCACCGTGCAATGTGGAGATATTACTGTTTGTGCATTTACAATATTCATTGATTTTTGCCATTGAAAAACATGTTTTTCATATACCAGAAATGTTTGAAGCTACTGACTGAATGAAAGGAGCTGGCATCTCACTCTCTTTGAATCTTCTTTATCATGCTAGGATTAACAGGAAAAAGCTAAAAATTTCAGAATTGCACCGTGCAATGTGGAGATATTACTGTTTGTGCATTTACAATATTCATTGATTTTTGCCATTGAAAAACGTCCAGAAATGTTTGAAGCTACTGACTGAATGAAAGGAGCTGGCATCTCACTCTCTTTGAATCTTCTTTATCATGCTAGGATTAGCAGGAAAAAGCAAAAAATTTCAGAATTGCACCGTGCAATGTGGAGATATTACTGTTTGTGCATTTACAATATTCATTGATTTTTGCCATTGAAAAACGTCCAGAAATGTTTGAAGCTACTGATTGACTGAAAGGAGCTGGCATCTCACTCTCTTTGAATCTTCTTTATCATGCTAGGATTAACAGGAAAAAGCTAAAAATTTCAGAATTGCACCGTGCAATGTGGAGATATTACTGTTTGTGCATTTACAATATTCATTGATTTTTGCCATTGAAAAACATGTTTTTCATATACCAGAAATGTTTGAAGCTACTGACTGAATGAAAGGAGCTGGCATCTCACTCTCTTTGAATCTTCTTTATCATGCTAGGATTAACAGGAAAAAGCTAAAAATTTCAGAATTGCACCGTGCAATGTGGAGATATTACTGTTTGTGCATTTACAATATTCATTGATTTTTGCCATTGAAAAACGTCCAGAAATGTTTGAAGCTACTGACTGAATGAAAGGAGCTGGCATCTCACTCTCTTTGAATCTTCTTTATCATGCTAGGATTAACAGGAAAAAGCTAAAAATTTCAGAATTGCACCGTGCAATGTGGAGATATTACTGTTTGTGCATTTACAATATTCATTGATTTTTGCCATTGAAAAACATGTTTTTCATATACCAGAAATGTTTGAAGCTACTGACTGAATGAAAGGAGCTGGCATCTCACTCTCTTTGAATCTTCTTTATCATGCTAGGATTAACAGGAAAAAGCTAAAAATTTCAGAATTGCACCGTGCAATGTGGAGATATTACTGTTTGTGCATTTACAATATTCATTGATTTTTGCCATTGAAAAACATGTTTTTCATATACCAGAAATGTTTGAAGCTACTGACTGAATGAAAGGAGCTGGCATCTCACTCTCTTTGAATCTTCTTTATCATGCTAGGATTAACAGGAAAAAGCTAAAAATTTCAGAATTGCACCTTGCAATGTGGAGATATTACTGTTTGTGCATTTACAATATTCATTGATTTTTGCCATTGAAAAACGTCCAGAAATGTTTGAAGCTACTGACTGAATGAAAGGAGCTGGCATCTCACTCTCTTTGAATCTTCTTTATCATGCTAGGATTAACAGGAAAAAGCTAAAAATTTCAGAATTGCACCGTGCAATGTGGAGATATTACTGTTTGTGCATTTACAATATTCATTGATTTTTGCCATTGAAAAACATGTTTTTCATATACCAGAAATGTTTGAAGCTACTGACTGAATGAAAGGAGCTGGCATCTCACTCTCTTTGAATCTTCTTTATCATGCTAGGATTAGCAGGAAAAAGCTAAAAATTTCAGAATTGCACCGTGCAATGTGGAGATATTACTGTTTGTGCATTTACAATATTCATTGATTTTTGCCATTGAAAAACATGTTTTTCATATACCAGAAATGTTTGAAGCTACTGACTGAATGAAAGGAGCTGGCATCTCACTCTCTTTGAATCTTCTTTATCATGCTAGGATTAACAGGAAAAAGCTAAAAATTTCAGAATTGCACCGTGCAATGTGGAGATATTACTGTTTGTGCATTTACAATATTCATTGATTTTTGCCATTGAAAAACATGTTTTTCATATACCAGAAATGTTTGAAGCTACTGACTGAATGAAAGGAGCTGGCATCTCACTCTCTTTGAATCTTCTTTATCATGCTAGGATTAACAGGAAAAAGCTAAAAATTTCAGAATTGCACCGTGCAATGTGGAGATATTACTGTTTGTGCATTTACAATATTCATTGATTTTTGCCATTGAAAAACGTCCAGAAATGTTTGAAGCTACTGACTGAATGAAAGGAGCTGGCATCTCACTCTCTTTGAATCTTCTTTATCATGCTAGGATTAGCAGGAAAAAGCTAAAAATTTCAGAATTGCACCGTGCAATGTGGAGATATTACTGTTTGTGCATTTACAATATTCATTGATTTTTGCCATTGAAAAACATGTTTTTCATATTCCAGAAATGTTTGAAGCTACTGACTGAATGAAAGGAGCTGGCATCTCACTCTCTTTGAATCTTCTTTATCATGCTAGGATTAACAGGAAAAAGCTAAAAATTTCAGAATTGCACCGTGCAATGTGGAGATATTACTGTTTGTGCATTTACAATATTCATTGATTTTTGCCATTGAAAAACATGTTTTTCATATACCAGAAATGTTTGAAGCTACTGACTGAATGAAAGGAGCTGGCATCTCACTCTCTTTGAATCTTCTTTATCATGCTAGGATTAACAGGAAAAAGCTAAAAATTTCAGAATTGCACCGTGCAATGTGGAGATATTACTGTTTGTGCATTTACAATATTCATTGATTTTTGCCATTGAAAAACATGTTTTTCATATACCAGAAATGTTTGAAGCTACTGACTGAATGAAAGGAGCTGGCATCTCACTCTCTTTGAATCTTCTTTATCATGCTAGGATTAACAGGAAAAAGCTAAAAATTTCAGAATTGCACCGTGCAATGTGGAGATATTACTGTTTGTGCATTTACAATATTCATTGATTTTTGCCATTGAAAAACGTCCAGAAATGTTTGAAGCTACTGACTGAATGAAAGGAGCTGGCATCTCACTCTCTTTGAATCTTCTTTATCATGCTAGGATTAGCAGGAAAAAGCAAAAAATTTCAGAATTGCACCGTGCAATGTGGAGATATTACTGTTTGTGCATTTACAATATTCATTGATTTTTGCGATTGAAAAACGTCCAGAAATGTTTGAAGCTACTGACTGAATGAAAGGAGCTGGCATCTCACTCTCTTTGAATCTTCTTTATCATGCTAGGATTAGCAGGAAAAAGCTAAAAATTTCAGAATTGCACCGTGCAATGTGGAGATATTACTGTTTGTGCATTTACAATATTCATTGATTTTTGCCATTGAAAAACATGTTTTTCATATACCAGAAATGTTTGAAGCTACTGACTGAATGAAAGGAGCTGGCATCTCACTCTCTTTGAATCTTCTTTATCATGCTAGGATTAGCAGGAAAAAGCAAAAAATTTCAGAATTGCACCGTGCAATGTGGAGATATTACTGTTTGTGCATTTACAATATTCATTGATTTTTGCCATTGAAAAACATGTTTTTCATATACCAGAAATGTTTGAAGCTACTGACTGAATGAAAGGAGCTGGCATCTCACTCTCTTTGAATCTTCTTTATCATGCTAGGATTAACAGGAAAAAGCTAAAAATTTCAGAATTGCACCGTGCAATGTGGAGATATTACTGTTTGTGCATTTACAATATTCATTGATTTTTGCCATTGAAAAACATGTTTTTCATATACCAGAAATGTTTGAAGCTACTGACTGAATGAAAGGAGCTGGCATCTCACTCTCTTTGAATCTTCTTTATCATGCTAGGATTAGCAGGAAAAAGCAAAAAATTTCAGAATTGCACCGTGCAATGTGGAGATATTACTGTTTGTGCATTTACAATATTCATTGATTTTTGCCATTGAAAAACATGTTTTTCATATACCAGAAATGTTTGAAGCTACTGACTGAATGAAAGGAGCTGGCATCTCACTCTCTTTGAATCTTCTTTATCATGCTAGGATTAACAGGAAAAAGCTAAAAATTTCAGAATTGCACCGTGCAATGTGGAGATATTACTGTTTGTGCATTTACAATATTCATTGATTTTTGCCATTGAAAAACGTCCAGAAATGTTTGAAGCTACTGACTGAATGAAAGGAGCTGGCATCTCACTCTCTTTGAATCTTCTTTATCATGCTAGGATTAGCAGGAAAAAGCAAAAAATTTCAGAATTGCACCGTGCAATGTGGAGATATTACTGTTTGTGCATTTACAATATTCATTGATTTTTGCCATTGAAAAACATGTTTTTCATATACCAGAAATGTTTGAAGCTACTGACTGAATGAAAGGAGCTGGCATCTCACTCTCTTTGAATCTTCTTTATCATGCTAGGATTAACAGGAAAAAGCTAAAAATTTCAGAATTGCACCGTGCAATGTGGAGATATTACTGTTTGTGCATTTACAATATTCATTGATTTTTGCCATTGAAAAACATGTTTTTCATATACCAGAAATGTTTGAAGCTACTGACTGAATGAAAGGAGCTGGCATCTCACTCTCTTTGAATCTTCTTTATCATGCTAGGATTAGCAGGAAAAAGCAAAAAATTTCAGAATTGCACCGTGCAATGTGGAGATATTACTGTTTGTGCATTTACAATATTCATTGATTTTTGCCATTGAAAAACATGTTTTTCATATACCAGAAATGTTTGAAGCTACTGACTGAATGAAAGGAGCTGGCATCTCACTCTCTTTGAATCTTCTTTATCATGCTAGGATTAACAGGAAAAAGCTAAAAATTTCAGAATTGCACCGTGCAATGTGGAGATATTACTGTTTGTGCATTTACAATATTCATTGATTTTTGCCATTGAAAAACGTCCAGAAATGTTTGAAGCTACTGACTGAATGAAAGGAGCTGGCATCTCACTCTCTTTGAATCTTCTTTATCATGCTAGGATTAGCAGGAAAAAGCTAAAAATTTCAGAATTGCACCGTGCAATGTGGAGATATTACTGTTTGTGCATTTACAATATTCATTGATTTTTGCCATTGAAAAACGTCCAGAAATGTTTGAAGCTACTGACTGAATGAAAGGAGCTGGCATCTCACTCTCTTTGAATCTTCTTTATCATGCTAGGATTAACAGGAAAAAGCAAAAAATTTCAGAATTGCACCGTGCAATGTGGAGATATTACTGTTTGTGCATTTACAATATTCATTGATTTTTGCCATTGAAAAACATGTTTTTCATATACCAGAAATGTTTGAAGCTACTGACTGAATGAAAGGAGCTGGCATCTCACTCTCTTTGAATCTTCTTTATCATGCTAGGATTAGCAGGAAAAAGCAAAAAATTTCAGAATTGCACCGTGCAATGTGGAGATATTACTGTTTGTGCATTTACAATATTCATTGATTTTTGCCATTGAAAAACATGTTTTTCATATACCAGAAATGTTTGAAGCTACTGACTGAATGAAAGGAGCTGGCATCTCACTCTCTTTGAATCTTCTTTATCATGCTAGGATTAACAGGAAAAAGCTAAAAATTTCAGAATTGCACCGTGCAATGTGGAGATATTACTGTTTGTGCATTTACAATATTCATTGATTTTTGCCATTGAAAAACATGTTTTTCATATACCAGAAATGTTTGAAGCTACTGACTGAATGAAAGGAGCTGGCATCTCACTCTCTTTGAATCTTCTTTATCATGCTAGGATTAACAGGAAAAAGCTAAAAATTTCAGAATTGCACCGTGCAATGTGGAGATATTACTGTTTGTGCATTTACAATATTCATTGATTTTTGCCATTGAAAAACGTCCAGAAATGTTTGAAGCTACTGACTGAATGAAAGGAGCTGGCATCTCACTCTCTTTGAATCTTCTTTATCATGCTAGGATTAGCAGGAAAAAGCAAAAAATTTCAGAATTGCACCGTGCAATGTGGAGATATTACTGTTTGTGCATTTACAATATTCATTGATTTTTGCCATTGAAAAACATGTTTTTCATATACCAGAAATGTTTGAAGCTACTGACTGAATGAAAGGAGCTGGCATCTCACTCTCTTTGAATCTTCTTTATCATGCTAGGATTAGCAGGAAAAAGCAAAAAATTTCAGAATTGCACCGTGCAATGTGGAGATATTACTGTTTGTGCATTTACAATATTCATTGATTTTTGCCATTGAAAAACATGTTTTTCATATACCAGAAATGTTTGAAGCTACTGACTGAATGAAAGGAGCTGGCATCTCACTCTCTTTGAATCTTCTTTATCATGCTAGGATTAACAGGAAAAAGCTAAAAATTTCAGAATTGCACCGTGCAATGTGGAGATATTACTGTTTGTGCATTTACAATATTCATTGATTTTTGCCATTGAAAAACGTCCAGAAATGTTTGAAGCTACTGACTGAATGAAAGGAGCTGGCATCTCACTCTCTTTGAATCTTCTTTATCATGCTAGGATTAACAGGAAAAAGCTAAAAATTTCAGAATTGCACCGTGCAATGTGGAGATATTACTGTTTGTGCATTTACAATATTCATTGATTTTTGCCATTGAAAAACATGTTTTTCATATACCAGAAATGTTTGAAGCTACTGACTGAATGAAAGGAGCTGGCATCTCACTCTCTTTGAATCTTCTTTATCATGCTAGGATTAACAGGAAAAAGCTAAAAATTTCAGAATTGCACCGTGCAATGTGGAGATATTACTGTTTGTGCATTTACAATATTCATTGATTTTTGCCATTGAAAAACATGTTTTTCATATACCAGAAATGTTTGTAGCTACTGACTGAATGAAAGGAGCTGGCATCTCACTCTCTTTGAATCTTCTTTATCATGCTAGGATTAACAGGAAAAAGCTAAAAATTTCAGAATTGCACCGTGCAATGTGGAGATATTACTGTTTGTGCATTTACAATATTCATTGATTTTTGCCATTGAAAAACGTCCAGAAATGTTTGAAGCTACTGACTGAATGAAAGGAGCTGGCATCTCACTCTCTTTGAATCTTCTTTATCATGCTAGGATTAGCAGGAAAAAGCAAAAAATTTCAGAATTGCACCGTGCAATGTGGAGATATTACTGTTTGTGCATTTACAATATTCATTGATTTTTGCCATTGAAAAACGTCCAGAAATGTTTGAAGCTACTGACTGACTGAAAGGAGCTGGCATCTCACTCTCTTTGAATCTTCTTTATCATGCTAGGATTAACAGGAAAAAGCTAAAAATTTCAGAATTGCACCGTGCAATGTGGAGATATTACTGTTTGTGCATTTACAATATTCATTGATTTTTGCCATTGAAAAACATGTTTTTCATATACCAGAAATGTTTGAAGCTACTGACTGAATGAAAGGAGCTGGCATCTCACTCTCTTTGAATCTTCTTTATCATGCTAGGATTAACAGGAAAAAGCTAAAAATTTCAGAATTGCACCGTGCAATGTGGAGATATTACTGTTTGTGCATTTACAATATTCATTGATTTTTGCCATTGAAAAACGTCCAGAAATGTTTGAAGCTACTGACTGAATGAAAGGAGCTGGCATCTCACTCTCTTTGAATCTTCTTTATCATGCTAGGATTAACAGGAAAAAGCTAAAAATTTCAGAATTGCACCGTGCAATGTGGAGATATTACTGTTTGTGCATTTACAATATTCATTGATTTTTGCCATTGAAAAACATGTTTTTCATATACCAGAAATGTTTGAAGCTACTGACTGAATGAAAGGAGCTGGCATCTCACTCTCTTTGAATCTTCTTTATCATGCTAGGATTAACAGGAAAAAGCTAAAAATTTCAGAATTGCACCGTGCAATGTGGAGATATTACTGTTTGTGCATTTACAATATTCATTGATTTTTGCCATTGAAAAACATGTTTTTCATATACCAGAAATGTTTGAAGCTACTGACTGAATGAAAGGAGCTGGCATCTCACTCTCTTTGAATCTTCTTTATCATGCTAGGATTAACAGGAAAAAGCTAAAAATTTCAGAATTGCACCTTGCAATGTGGAGATATTACTGTTTGTGCATTTACAATATTCATTGATTTTTGCCATTGAAAAACGTCCAGAAATGTTTGAAGCTACTGACTGAATGAAAGGAGCTGGCATCTCACTCTCTTTGAATCTTCTTTATCATGCTAGGATTAACAGGAAAAAGCTAAAAATTTCAGAATTGCACCGTGCAATGTGGAGATATTACTGTTTGTGCATTTACAATATTCATTGATTTTTGCCATTGAAAAACATGTTTTTCATATACCAGAAATGTTTGAAGCTACTGACTGAATGAAAGGAGCTGGCATCTCACTCTCTTTGAATCTTCTTTATCATGCTAGGATTAGCAGGAAAAAGCTAAAAATTTCAGAATTGCACCGTGCAATGTGGAGATATTACTGTTTGTGCATTTACAATATTCATTGATTTTTGCCATTGAAAAACATGTTTTTCATATACCAGAAATGTTTGAAGCTACTGACTGAATGAAAGGAGCTGGCATCTCACTCTGAATCTTCTTTATCATGCTAGGATTAACAGGAAAAAGCTAAAAATTTCAGAATTGCACCGTGCAATGTGGAGATATTACTGTTTGTGCATTTACAATATTCATTGATTTTTGCCATTGAAAAACATGTTTTTCATATACCAGAAATGTTTGAAGCTACTGACTGAATGAAAGGAGCTGGCATCTCACTCTCTTTGAATCTTCTTTATCATGCTAGGATTAACAGGAAAAAGCTAAAAATTTCAGAATTGCACCGTGCAATGTGGAGATATTACTGTTTGTGCATTTACAATATTCATTGATTTTTGCCATTGAAAAACGTCCAGAAATGTTTGAAGCTACTGACTGAATGAAAGGAGCTGGCATCTCACTCTCTTTGAATCTTCTTTATCATGCTAGGATTAGCAGGAAAAAGCTAAAAATTTCAGAATTGCACCGTGCAATGTGGAGATATTACTGTTTGTGCATTTACAATATTCATTGATTTTTGCCATTGAAAAACATGTTTTTCATATTCCAGAAATGTTTGAAGCTACTGACTGAATGAAAGGAGCTGGCATCTCACTCTCTTTGAATCTTCTTTATCATGCTAGGATTAACAGGAAAAAGCTAAAAATTTCAGAATTGCACCGTGCAATGTGGAGATATTACTGTTTGTGCATTTACAATATTCATTGATTTTTGCCATTGAAAAACATGTTTTTCATATACCAGAAATGTTTGAAGCTACTGACTGAATGAAAGGAGCTGGCATCTCACTCTCTTTGAATCTTCTTTATCATGCTAGGATTAACAGGAAAAAGCTAAAAATTTCAGAATTGCACCGTGCAATGTGGAGATATTACTGTTTGTGCATTTACAATATTCATTGATTTTTGCCATTGAAAAACATGTTTTTCATATACCAGAAATGTTTGAAGCTACTGACTGAATGAAAGGAGCTGGCATCTCACTCTCTTTGAATCTTCTTTATCATGCTAGGATTAACAGGAAAAAGCTAAAAATTTCAGAATTGCACCGTGCAATGTGGAGATATTACTGTTTGTGCATTTACAATATTCATTGATTTTTGCCATTGAAAAACGTCCAGAAATGTTTGAAGCTACTGACTGAATGAAAGGAGCTGGCATCTCACTCTCTTTGAATCTTCTTTATCATGCTAGGATTAACAGGAAAAAGCTAAAAATTTCAGAATTGCACCGTGCAATGTGGAGATATTACTGTTTGTGCATTTACAATATTCATTGATTTTTGCCATTGAAAAACATGTTTTTCATATACCAGAAATGTTTGAAGCTACTGACTGAATGAAAGGAGCTGGCATCTCACTCTCTTTGAATCTTCTTTATCATGCTAGGATTAACAGGAAAAAGCTAAAAATTTCAGAATTGCACCGTGCAATGTGGAGATATTACTGTTTGTGCATTTACAATATTCATTGATTTTTGCCATTGAAAAACATGTTTTTCATATACCAGAAATGTTTGAAGCTACTGACTGAATGAAAGGAGCTGGCATCTCACTCTCTTTGAATCTTCTTTATCATGCTAGGATTAACAGGAAAAAGCTAAAAATTTCAGAATTGCACCTTGCAATGTGGAGATATTACTGTTTGTGCATTTACAATATTCATTGATTTTTGCCATTGAAAAACGTCCAGAAATGTTTGAAGCTACTGACTGAATGAAAGGAGCTGGCATCTCACTCTCTTTGAATCTTCTTTATCATGCTAGGATTAACAGGAAAAAGCTAAAAATTTCAGAATTGCACCGTGCAATGTGGAGATATTACTGTTTGTGCATTTACAATATTCATTGATTTTTGCCATTGAAAAACATGTTTTTCATATACCAGAAATGTTTGAAGCTACTGACTGAATGAAAGGAGCTGGCATCTCACTCTCTTTGAATCTTCTTTATCATGCTAGGATTAGCAGGAAAAAGCTAAAAATTTCAGAATTGCACCGTGCAATGTGGAGATATTACTGTTTGTGCATTTACAATATTCATTGATTTTTGCCATTGAAAAACATGTTTTTCATATACCAGAAATGTTTGAAGCTACTGACTGAATGAAAGGAGCTGGCATCTCACTCTGAATCTTCTTTATCATGCTAGGATTAACAGGAAAAAGCTAAAAATTTCAGAATTGCACCGTGCAATGTGGAGATATTACTGTTTGTGCATTTACAATATTCATTGATTTTTGCCATTGAAAAACATGTTTTTCATATACCAGAAATGTTTGAAGCTACTGACTGAATGAAAGGAGCTGGCATCTCACTCTCTTTGAATCTTCTTTATCATGCTAGGATTAACAGGAAAAAGCTAAAAATTTCAGAATTGCACCGTGCAATGTGGAGATATTACTGTTTGTGCATTTACAATATTCATTGATTTTTGCCATTGAAAAACGTCCAGAAATGTTTGAAGCTACTGACTGAATGAAAGGAGCTGGCATCTCACTCTCTTTGAATCTTCTTTATCATGCTAGGATTAGCAGGAAAAAGCTAAAAATTTCAGAATTGCACCGTGCAATGTGGAGATATTACTGTTTGTGCATTTACAATATTCATTGATTTTTGCCATTGAAAAACATGTTTTTCATATTCCAGAAATGTTTGAAGCTACTGACTGAATGAAAGGAGCTGGCATCTCACTCTCTTTGAATCTTCTTTATCATGCTAGGATTAACAGGAAAAAGCTAAAAATTTCAGAATTGCACCGTGCAATGTGGAGATATTACTGTTTGTGCATTTACAATATTCATTGATTTTTGCCATTGAAAAACATGTTTTTCATATACCAGAAATGTTTGAAGCTACTGACTGAATGAAAGGAGCTGGCATCTCACTCTCTTTGAATCTTCTTTATCATGCTAGGATTAACAGGAAAAAGCTAAAAATTTCAGAATTGCACCGTGCAATGTGGAGATATTACTGTTTGTGCATTTACAATATTCATTGATTTTTGCCATTGAAAAACATGTTTTTCATATACCAGAAATGTTTGAAGCTACTGACTGAATGAAAGGAGCTGGCATCTCACTCTCTTTGAATCTTCTTTATCATGCTAGGATTAACAGGAAAAAGCTAAAAATTTCAGAATTGCACCGTGCAATGTGGAGATATTACTGTTTGTGCATTTACAATATTCATTGATTTTTGCCATTGAAAAACGTCCAGAAATGTTTGAAGCTACTGACTGAATGAAAGGAGCTGGCATCTCACTCTCTTTGAATCTTCTTTATCATGCTAGGATTAGCAGGAAAAAGCAAAAAATTTCAGAATTGCACCGTGCAATGTGGAGATATTACTGTTTGTGCATTTACAATATTCATTGATTTTTGCCATTGAAAAACGTCCAGAAATGTTTGAAGCTACTGACTGAATGAAAGGAGCTGGCATCTCACTCTCTTTGAATCTTCTTTATCATGCTAGGATTAGCAGGAAAAAGCAAAAAATTTCAGAATTGCACCGTGCAATGTGGAGATATTACTGTTTGTGCATTTACAATATTCATTGATTTTTGCCATTGAAAAACATGTTTTTCATATACCAGAAATGTTTGAAGCTACTGACTGAATGAAAGGAGCTGGCATCTCACTCTCTTTGAATCTTCTTTATCATGCTAGGATTAACAGGAAAAAGCTAAAAATTTCAGAATTGCACCGTGCAATGTGGAGATATTACTGTTTGTGCATTTACAATATTCATTGATTTTTGCCATTGAAAAACATGTTTTTCATATACCAGAAATGTTTGAAGCTACTGACTGAATGAAAGGAGCTGGCATCTCACTCTCTTTGAATCTTCTTTATCATGCTAGGATTAGCAGGAAAAAGCAAAAAATTTCAGAATTGCACCGTGCAATGTGGAGATATTACTGTTTGTGCATTTACAATATTCATTGATTTTTGCCATTGAAAAACATGTTTTTCATATACCAGAAATGTTTGAAGCTACTGACTGAATGAAAGGAGCTGGCATCTCACTCTCTTTGAATCTTCTTTATCATGCTAGGATTAACAGGAAAAAGCTAAAAATTTCAGAATTGCACCGTGCAATGTGGAGATATTACTGTTTGTGCATTTACAATATTCATTGATTTTTGCCATTGAAAAACGTCCAGAAATGTTTGAAGCTACTGACTGAATGAAAGGAGCTGGCATCTCACTCTCTTTGAATCTTCTTTATCATGCTAGGATTAGCAGGAAAAAGCTAAAAATTTCAGAATTGCACCGTGCAATGTGGAGATATTACTGTTTGTGCATTTACAATATTCATTGATTTTTGCCATTGAAAAACGTCCAGAAATGTTTGAAGCTACTGACTGAATGAAAGGAGCTGGCATCTCACTCTCTTTGAATCTTCTTTATCATGCTAGGATTAACAGGAAAAAGCAAAAAATTTCAGAATTGCACCGTGCAATGTGGAGATATTACTGTTTGTGCATTTACAATATTCATTGATTTTTGCCATTGAAAAACATGTTTTTCATATACCAGAAATGTTTGAAGCTACTGACTGAATGAAAGGAGCTGGCATCTCACTCTCTTTGAATCTTCTTTATCATGCTAGGATTAGCAGGAAAAAGCAAAAAATTTCAGAATTGCACCGTGCAATGTGGAGATATTACTGTTTGTGCATTTACAATATTCATTGATTTTTGCCATTGAAAAACATGTTTTTCATATACCAGAAATGTTTGAAGCTACTGACTGAATGAAAGGAGCTGGCATCTCACTCTCTTT
>NW_027371739.1:0-23875 GCF_046119375.1 Phyllobates terribilis
CAATGCCTTTTCTGAAACGTTGTCTCCTTCTGCTGGAACACTGACTTCTTTCATTTAATGCCTGCAGACTATAAAAGAGAACCCAACCCAAAAAGTTTGGTTGATTAGTCTGTGGCATTCTGTTAAACTGTTGCTTATGGCGGTCTCTGTGAGCTTCTCAGCGACATTCAGCCAGCCAGGTATCCTGCCTGCAGTAGATGGAATGTGGCAATGGAACGCTGGCTGCGCGTGTCATAATAGGCTCTGAGCCTTTATATACCTGTGCACAGCAGCAGCCACCTTCAGTCTGCTGCTGGACAGCCAGCAGCAGCAGCAGCAGGAGAGGTATGTAATCAGGAGCCCTCCTGCTAAGGGTAGACAGCTGCTCGTTCCACCCCACCCCCCGCCTTAATTGGTTCTCCTCCCTTCCAACGGTGTTGAGGCGGGTGGGAACAGCAGGGGGTGAAGGTGCTGTGTTTAAAGAGGTGGAGTTATGCAGATCTAAAACGCGTGGATTGCAGCAGCAGCAAGCCGAAAAGTGCAGGCATGTAAGGGATCTAGAGGTTGACAACATGTCTTCTTAACGGGAGTCCAGGAGCTCATCTCCACAAATGGACTTTTCAGGATCCTTGGGTGGCTCCGTAGTTTGAAACCAATTCTGGTTATCGCTTCTCGGCCTTTTGGCTAAGATCAAGTGTAGTATCTGTTCTTATCAGTTTAATATCTGATACGTCCCCTATCTGGGGACCATATATTAAATGGATTTTTAGAACAGGGAGATGGAAAAAGAGCTTGCTCTGTCCACTCCACGCATTGACCTGGTATTGCAGTATCTCCAGGACCGGTGCACCCCTTCTTTAATGCAGTTTCTAAAATCAGAAAGAATTGAATTCAATGTTTTTTGTTCATTTTGCTTGTTTGTCGGATTTTGGGATGGACTCTTTGGCTTTGCTTTTCTTCTCCTCATTGGATTTTTCATGTTCAAAGTTGCAGAAGCCAGATTACAAGCTCATTTTGGTTCAACTTCAGCAACTGTGCATTGCATTGCCATGTAATGTGATGCAATGCTATCTTTCTAGCTCTCCCTTTTTACTTCCTTTTGGATAAACAGACATATTAGGCAAGCATTTTGGAGCTTTCACCTAAATAACTACAGGTGGTGAGATAAGCTGCACAATATAATTGACCTTTCAGTATATTGTTGCACACACACCATCTATTTAGCAAATGCCCTTGTTATCAACAGCAGCCTTTTAAACTCACCTGAGCTAACAGGTATGTGCGCTGGTTACTCTGCTGCGCTTAAAATTTCTTTTTTGGTTTGCTACAATGCCTTTTCTGAAACGTTGTCTCCTTCTGCTGGAACACTGACTTCTTTCATTTAATGCCTGCAGACTATAAAAGAGAACCCAACCCAAAAAGTTTGGTTGATTAGTCTGTGGCATTCTGTTAAACTGTTGCTTATGGCGGTCTCTGTGAGCTTCTCAGCGACATTCAGCCAGCCAGGTATCCTGCCTGCAGTAGATGGAATGTGGCAATGGAACGCTGGCTGCGCGTGTCATAATAGGCTCTGAGCCTTTATATACCTGTGCACAGCAGCAGCCACCTTCAGTCTGCTGCTGGACAGCCAGCAGCAGCAGCAGCAGGAGAGGTATGTAATCAGGAGCCCTCCTGCTAAGGGTAGACAGCTGCTCGTTCCACCCCACCCCCCGCCTTAATTGGTTCTCCTCCCTTCCAACGGTGTTGAGGCGGGTGGGAACAGCAGGGGGTGAAGGTGCTGTGTTTAAAGAGGTGGAGTTATGCAGATCTAAAACGCGTGGATTGCAGCAGCAGCAAGCCGAAAAGTGCAGGCATGTAAGGGATCTAGAGGTTGACAACATGTCTTCTTAACGGGAGTCCAGGAGCTCATCTCCACAAATGGACTTTTCAGGATCCTTGGGTGGCTCCGTAGTTTGAAACCAATTCTGGTTATCGCTTCTCGGCCTTTTGTCTAAGATCAAGTGTAGTATCTGTTCTTATCAGTTTAATATCTGATACGTCCCCTATCTGGGGACCATATATTAAATGGATTTTTAGAACAGGGAGATGGAAAAAGAGCTTGCTCTGTCCACTCCACGCATTGACCTGGTATTGCAGTATCTCCAGGACCGGTGCACCCCTTCTTTAATGCAGTTTCTAAAATCAGAAAGAATTGAATTCAATGTTTTTTGTTCATTTTGCTTGTTTGTCGGATTTTGGGATGGACTCTTTGGCTTTGCTTTTCTTCTCCTCATTGGATTTTTCATGTTCAAAGTTGCAGAAGCCAGATTACAAGCTCATTTTGGTTCAACTTCAGCAACTGTGCATTGCATTGCCATGTAATGTGATGCAATGCTATCTTTCTAGCTCTCCCTTTTTACTTCCTTTTGGATAAACAGACATATTAGGCAAGCATTTTGGAGCTTTCACCTAAATAACTACAGGTGGTGAGATAAGCTGCACAATATAATTGACCTTTCAGTATATTGTTGCACACACACCATCTATTTAGCAAATGCCCTTGTTATCAACAGCAGCCTTTTAAACTCACCTGAGCTAACAGGTATGTGCGCTGGTTACTCTGCTGCGCTTAAAATTTCTTTTTTGGTTTGCTACAATGCCTTTTCTGAAACGTTGTCTCCTTCTGCTGGAACACTGACTTCTTTCATTTAATGCCTGCAGACTATAAAAGAGAACCCAACCCAAAAAGTTTGGTTGATTAGTCTGTGGCATTCTGTTAAACTGTTGCTTATGGCGGTCTCTGTGAGCTTCTCAGCGACATTCAGCCAGCCAGGTATCCTGCCTGCAGTAGATGGAATGTGGCAATGGAACGCTGGCTGCGCGTGTCATAATAGGCTCTGAGCCTTTATATACCTGTGCACAGCAGCAGCCACCTTCAGTCTGCTGCTGGACAGCCAGCAGCAGCAGCAGCAGGAGAGGTATGTAATCAGGAGCCCTCCTGCTAAGGGTAGACAGCTGCTCGTTCCACCCCACCCCCCGCCTTAATTGGTTCTCCTCCCTTCCAACGGTGTTGAGGCGGGTGGGAACAGCAGGGGGTGAAGGTGCTGTGTTTAAAGAGGTGGAGTTATGCAGATCTAAAACGCTGGATTGCAGCAGCAGCAAGCCGAAAAGTGCAGGCATGTAAGGGATCTAGAGGTTGACAACATGTCTTCTTAACGGGAGTCCAGGAGCTCATCTCCACAAATGGACTTTTCAGGATCCTTGGGTGGCTCCGTAGTTTGAAACCAATTCTGGTTATCGCTTCTCGGCCTTTTGGCTAAGATCAAGTGTAGTATCTGTTCTTATCAGTTTAATATCTGATACGTCCCCTATCTGGGGACCATATATTAAATGGATTTTTAGAACAGGGAGATGGAAAAAGAGCTTGCTCTGTCCACTCCACGCATTGACCTGGTATTGCAGTATCTCCAGGACCGGTGCACCCCTTCTTTAATGCAGTTTCTAAAATCAGAAAGAATTGAATTCAATGTTTTTTGTTCATTTTGCTTGTTTGTCGGATTTTGGGATGGACTCTTTGGCTTTGCTTTTCTTCTCCTCATTGGATTTTTCATGTTCAAAGTTGCAGAAGCCAGATTACAAGCTCATTTTGGTTCAACTTCAGCAACTGTGCATTGCATTGCCATGTAATGTGATGCAATGCTATCTTTCTAGCTCTCCCTTTTTACTTCCTTTTGGATAAACAGACATATTAGGCAAGCATTTTGGAGCTTTCACCTAAATAACTACAGGTGGTGAGATAAGCTGCACAATATAATTGACCTTTCAGTATATTGTTGCACACACACCATCTATTTAGCAAATGCCCTTGTTATCAACAGCAGCCTTTTAAACTCACCTGAGCTAACAGGTATGTGCGCTGGTTACTCTGCTGCGCTTAAAATTTCTTTTTGGTTTGCTACAATGCCTTTTCTGAAACGTTGTCTCCTTCTGCTGGAACACTGACTTCTTTCATTTAATGCCTGCAGACTATAAAAGAGAACCCAACCCAAAAAGTTTGGTTGATTAGTCTGTGGCATTCTGTTAAACTGTTGCTTATGGCGGTCTCTGTGAGCTTCTCAGCGACATTCAGCCAGCCAGGTATCCTGCCTGCAGTAGATGGAATGTGGCAATGGAACGCTGGCTGCACGTGTCATAATAGGCTCTGAGCCTTTATATACCTGTGCACAGCAGCAGCCACCTTCAGTCTGCTGCTGGACAGCCAGCAGCAGCAGCAGCAGGAGAGGTATGTAATCAGGAGCCCTCCTGCTAAGGGTAGACAGCTGCTCGTTCCACCCCACCCCCGCCTTAATTGGTTCTCCTCCCTTCCAACGGTGTTGAGGCGGGTGGGAACAGCAGGGGGTGAAGGTGCTGTGTTTAAAGAAGTGGAGTTATGCAGATCTAAAACGCGTGGATTGCAGCAGCAGCAAGCCGAAAAGTGCAGGCATGTAAGGGATCTAGAGGTTGACAACATGTCTTCTTAACGGGAGTCCAGGAGCTCATCTCCACAAATGGACTTTTCAGGATCCTTGGGTGGCTCCGTAGTTTGAAACCAATTCTGGTTATCGCTTCTCGGCCTTTTGGCTAAGATCAAGTGTAGTATCTGTTCTTATCAGTTTAATATCTGATACGTCCCCTATCTGGGGACCATATATTAAATGGATTTTTAGAACAGGGAGATGGAAAAAGAGCTTGCTCTGTCCACTCCACGCATTGACCTGGTATTGCAGTATCTCCAGGACCGGTGCACCCCTTCTTTAATGCAGTTTCTAAAATCAGAAAGAATTGAATTCAATGTTTTTTGTTCATTTTGCTTGTTTGTCGGATTTTGGGATGGACTCTTTGGCTTTGCTTTTCTTCTCCTCATTGGATTTTCATGTTCAAAGTTGCAGAAGCCCAGATTACAAGCTCATTTTGGTTCAACTTCAGCAACTGTGCATTGCATTGCCATGTAATGTGATGCAATGCTATCTTTCTAGCTCTCCCTTTTTACTTCCTTTTGGATAAACAGACATATTAGGCAAGCATTTTGGAGCTTTCACCTAAATAACTACAGGTGGTGAGATAAGCTGCACAATATATTGACCTTTCAGTATATTGTTGCACACACACCATCTATTTAGCAAATGCCCCTTGTTATCAACAGCAGCCTTTTAAACTCACCTGAGCTAACAGGTATGTGCGCTGGTTACTCTGCTGCGCTTAAAATTCTTTTTTGGTTTGCTACAATGCCTTTTCTGAAACGTTGTCTCCTTCTGCTGGAACACTGACTTCTTTCATTTAATGCCTGCAGACTATAAAAGAGAACCCAACCCAAAAAGTTTGGTTGATTAGTCTGTGGCATTCTGTTAAACTGTTGCTTATGGCGGTCTCTGTGAGCTTCTCAGCGACATTCAGCCAGCCAGGTATCCTGCCTGCAGTAGATGGAATGTGGCAATGGAACGCTGGCTGCGCGTGTCATAATAGGCTCTGAGCCTTTATATACCTGTGCACAGCAGCCAGCCACCTTCAGTCTGCTGCTGGACAGCCAGCAGCAGCAGCAGCAGGAGAGGTATGTAATCAGGAGCCCTCCTGCTAAGGGTAGACAGCTGCTCGTTCCACCCCACCCCCCGCCTTAATTGGTTCTCCTCCTTCCAACGGTGTTGAGGCGGGTGGGAACAGCAGGGGGTGAAGGTGCTGTGTTTAAAGAGGTGGAGTTATGCAGATCTAAAACGCGTGGATTGCAGCAGCAGCAAGCCGAAAAGTGCAGGCATGTAAGGGATCTAGAGGTTGACAACATGTCTTCTTAACGGGAGTCCAGGAGCTCATCTCCACAAATGGACTTTTCAGGATCCTTGGGTGGCTCCGTAGTTTGAAACCAATTCTGGTTATCGCTTCTCGGCCTTTTGGCTAAGATCAAGTGTAGTAGCTGTTCTTATCAGTTTAATATCTGATACGTCCCCTATCTGGGGACCATATATTAAAATGGATTTTTAGAACAGGGAGATGGAAAAAGAGCTTGCTCTGTCCACTCCACGCATTGACCTGGTATTGCAGTATCTCCAGGACCGGTGCACCCCTTCTTTAATGCAGTTTCTAAAATCAGAAAGAATTGAATTCAATGTTTTTTGTTCATTTTGCTTGTTTGTCGGATTTTGGGATGGACTCTTTGGCTTTGCTTTTCTTCTCCTCATTGGATTTTTCATGTTCAAAGTTGCAGAAGCCAGATTACAAGCTCATTTTGGTTCAACTTCAGCAACTGTGCATTGCATTGCCATGTAATGTGATGCAATGCTATCTTTCTAGCTCTCCCTTTTTACTTCCTTTTGGATAAACAGACATATTAGGCAAGCATTTTGGAGCTTTCACCTAAATAACTACAGGTGGTGAGATAAGCTGCACAATATAATTGACCTTTCAGTATATTGTTGCACACACACCATCTATTTAGCAAATGCCCTTGTTATCAACAGCAGCCTTTTAAACTCACCTGAGCTAACAGGTATGTGCGCTGGTTACTCTGCTGCGCTTAAAATTTCTTTTTTGGTTTGCTACATGCCTTTTCTGAAACGTTGTCTCCTTCTGCTGGAACACAGACTTTCTTTCATTTAATGCCTGCAGACTATAAAAGAGAACCCAACCCAAAAAGTTTGGTTGATTAGTCTGTGGCATTCTGTTAAACTGTTGCTTATGGCGGTCTCTGTGAGCTTCTCAGCGACATTCAGCCAGCCAGGTATCCTGCCTGCAGTAGATGGAATGTGGCAATGGAACGCTGGCTGCGCGTGTCATAATAGGCTCTGAGCCTTTATATACTGTGCACAGCAGCAGCCACCTTCAGTCTGCTGCTGGACAGCCAGCAGCAGCAGCAGCAGGAGAGGTATGTAATCAGGAGCCCTCCTGCTAAGGGTAGACAGCTGCTCGTTCCACCCCACCCCCCGCCTTAATTGGTTCTCCTCCCTTCCAACGGTGTTGAGGCGGGTGGGAACAGCAGGGGGTGAAGGTGCTGTGTTTAAAAGAGGTGGAGTTATGCAGATCTAAAACGCGTGGATTGCAGCAGCAGCAAGCCGAAAAGTGCAGGCATGGTAAGGGATCTAGAGGTTGACAACATGTCTTCTTAACGGGAGTCCAGGAGCTCATCTCCACAAATGGACTTTTCAGGATCCTTGGGTGGCTCCGTAGTTTGAAACCAATTCTGGTTATCGCTTCTCGGCCTTTTGGCTAAGATCAAGTGTAGTATCTGTTCTTATCAGTTTAATATCTGATACGTCCCCTATCTGGGGACCATATATTAAATGGATTTTTAGAACAGGGAGATGGAAAAAGAGCTTGCTCTGTCCACTCCACGCATTGACCTGGTATTGCAGTATCTCCAGGACCGGTGCACCCCTTCTTTAATGCAGTTTCTAAAATCAGAAAGAATTGAATTCAATGTTTTTTGTTCATTTTGCTTGTTTGTCGGATTTTGGGATGGACTCTTTGGCTTTGCTTTTCTTCTCCTCATTGGATTTTTCATGTTCAAAGTTGCAGAAGCCAGATTACAAGCTCATTTTGGTTCAACTTCAGCAACTGTGCATTGCATTGCCATGTAATGTGATGCAATGCTATCTTTCTAGCTCTCCCTTTTTACTTCCTTTTGGATAAACAGACATATTAGGCAAGCATTTTGGAGCTTTCACCTAAATAACTACAGGTGGTGAGATAAGCTGCACAATATAATTGACCTTTCAGTATATTGTTGCACACACACCATCTATTTAGCAAATGCCCTTGTTATCAACAGCAGCCTTTTAAACTCACCTGAGCTAACAGGTATGTGCGCTGGTTACTCTGCTGCGCTTAAAATTTCTTTTTTGGTTTGCTACAATGCCTTTTCTGAAACGTTGTCTCCTTCTGCTGGAACACTGACTTCTTTCATTTAATGCCTGCAGACTATAAAAGAGAACCCAACCCAAAAAGTTTGGTTGATTAGTCTGTGGCATTCTGTTAAACTGTTGCTTATGGCGGTCTCTGTGAGCTTCTCAGCGACATTCAGCCAGCCAGGTATCCTGCCTGCAGTAGATGGAATGTGGCAATGGAACGCTGGCTGCACGTGTCATAATAGGCTCTGAGCCTTTATATACCTGTGCACAGCAGCAGCCACCTTCAGTCTGCTGCTGGACAGCCAGCAGCAGCAGCAGCAGGAGAGGTATGTAATCAGGAGCCCTCCTGCTAAGGGTAGACAGCTGCTCGTTCCACCCCACCCCCCGCCTTAATTGGTTCTCCTCCCTTCCAACGGTGTTGAGGCGGGTGGGAACAGCAGGGGGTGAAGGTGCTGTGTTTAAAGAGGTGGAGTTATGCAGATCTAAAACGCGTGGATTGCAGCAGCAGCAAGCCGAAAAGTGCAGGCATGTAAGGGATCTAGAGGTTGACAACATGTCTTCTTAACGGGAGTCCAGGAGCTCATCTCCACAAATGGACTTTTCAGGATCCTTGGGTGGCTCCGTAGTTTGAAACCAATTCTGGTTATCGCTTCTCGGCCTTTTGGCTAAGATCAAGTGTAGTATCTGTTCTTATCAGTTTAATATCTGATACGTCCCCTATCTGGGGACCATATATTAAATGGATTTTTAGAACAGGGAGATGGAAAAAGAGCTTGCTCTGTCCACTCCACGCATTGACCTGGTATTGCAGTATCTCCAGGACCGGTGCACCCCTTCTTTAATGCAGTTTCTAAAATCAGAAAGAATTGAATTCAATGTTTTTTGTTCATTTTGCTTGTTTGTCGGATTTTGGGATGGACTCTTTGGCTTTGCTTTTCTTCTCCTCATTGGATTTTTCATGTTCAAAGTTGCAGAAGCCAGATTACAAGCTCATTTTGGTTCAACTTCAGCAACTGTGCATTGCATTGCCATGTAATGTGATGCAATGCTATCTTTCTAGCTCTCCCTTTTTACTTCCTTTTGGATAAACAGACATATTAGGCAAGCATTTTGGAGCTTTCACCTAAATAACTACAGGTGGTGAGATAAGCTGCACAATATAATTGACCTTTCAGTATATTGTTGCACACACACCATCTATTTAGCAAATGCCCTTGTTATCAACAGCAGCCTTTTAAACTCACCTGAGCTAACAGGTATGTGCGCTGGTTACTCTGCTGCGCTTAAAATTTCTTTTTTGGTTTGCTACAATGCCTTTTCTGAAACGTTGTCTCCTTCTGCTGGAACACTGACTTCTTTCATTTAATGCCTGCAGACTATAAAAGAGAACCCAACCCAAAAAGTTTGGTTGATTAGTCTGTGGCATTCTGTTAAACTGTTGCTTATGGCGGTCTCTGTGAGCTTCTCAGCGACATTCAGCCAGCCAGGTATCCTGCCTGCAGTAGATGGAATGTGGCAATGGAACGCTGGCTGCGCGTGTCATAATAGGCTCTGAGCCTTTATATACCTGTGCACAGCAGCAGCCACCTTCAGTCTGCTGCTGGACAGCCAGCAGCAGCAGCAGCAGGAGAGGTATGTAATCAGGAGCCCTCCTGCTAAGGGTAGACAGCTGCTCGTTCCACCCCACCCCCCGCCTTAATTGGTTCTCCTCCCTTCCAACGGTGTTGAGGCGGGTGGGAACAGCAGGGGGTGAAGGTGCTGTGTTTAAAGAGGTGGAGTTATGCAGATCTAAAACGCGTGGATTGCAGCAGCAGCAAGCCGAAAAGTGCAGGCATGTAAGGGATCTAGAGGTTGACAACATGTCTTCTTAACGGGAGTCCAGGAGCTCATCTCCACAAATGGACTTTTCAGGATCCTTGGGTGGCTCCGTAGTTTGAAACCAATTCTGGTTATCGCTTCTCGGCCTTTTGGCTAAGATCAAGTGTAGTATCTGTTCTTATCAGTTTAATATCTGATACGTCCCCTATCTGGGGACCATATATTAAATGGATTTTTAGAACAGGGAGATGGAAAAAGAGCTTGCTCTGTCCACTCCACGCATTGACCTGGTATTGCAGTATCTCCAGGACCGGTGCACCCCTTCTTTAATGCAGTTTCTAAAATCAGAAAGAATTGAATTCAATGTTTTTTGTTCATTTTGCTTGTTTGTCGGATTTTGGGATGGACTCTTTGGCTTTGCTTTTCTTCTCCTCATTGGATTTTTCATGTTCAAAGTTGCAGAAGCCAGATTACAAGCTCATTTTGGTTCAACTTCAGCAACTGTGCATTGCATTGCCATGTAATGTGATGCAATGCTATCTTTCTAGCTCTCCCTTTTTACTTCCTTTTGGATAAACAGACATATTAGGCAAGCATTTTGGAGCTTTCACCTAAATAACTACAGGTGGTGAGATAAGCTGCACAATATAATTGACCTTTCAGTATATTGTTGCACACACACCATCTATTTAGCAAATGCCCTTGTTATCAACAGCAGCCTTTTAAACTCACCTGAGCTAACAGGTATGTGCGCTGGTTACTCTGCTGCGCTTAAAATTTCTTTTTTGGTTTGCTACAATGCCTTTTCTGAAACGTTGTCTCCTTCTGCTGGAACACTGACTTCTTTCATTTAATGCCTGCAGACTATAAAAGAGAACCCAACCCAAAAAGTTTGGTTGATTAGTCTGTGGCATTCTGTTAAACTGTTGCTTATGGCGGTCTCTGTGAGCTTCTCAGCGACATTCAGCCAGCCAGGTATCCTGCCTGCAGTAGATGGAATGTGGCAATGGAACGCTGGCTGCACGTGTCATAATAGGCTCTGAGCCTTTATATACCTGTGCACAGCAGCAGCCACCTTCAGTCTGCTGCTGGACAGCCAGCAGCAGCAGCAGCAGGAGAGGTATGTAATCAGGAGCCCTCCTGCTAAGGGTAGACAGCTGCTCGTTCCACCCCACCCCCCGCCTTAATTGGTTCTCCTCCCTTCCAACGGTGTTGAGGCGGGTGGGAACAGCAGGGGGTGAAGGTGCTGTGTTTAAAGAGGTGGAGTTATGCAGATCTAAAACGCGTGGATTGCAGCAGCAGCAAGCCGAAAAGTGCAGGCATGTAAGGGATCTAGAGGTTGACAACATGTCTTCTTAACGGGAGTCCAGGAGCTCATCTCCACAAATGGACTTTTCAGGATCCTTGGGTGGCTCCGTAGTTTGAAACCAATTCTGGTTATCGCTTCTCGGCCTTTTGGCTAAGATCAAGTGTAGTATCTGTTCTTATCAGTTTAATATCTGATACGTCCCCTATCTGGGGACCATATATTAAATGGATTTTTAGAACAGGGAGATGGAAAAAGAGCTTGCTCTGTCCACTCCACGCATTGACCTGGTATTGCAGTATCTCCAGGACCGGTGCACCCCTTCTTTAATGCAGTTTCTAAAATCAGAAAGAATTGAATTCAATGTTTTTTGTTCATTTTGCTTGTTTGTCGGATTTTGGGATGGACTCTTTGGCTTTGCTTTTCTTCTCCTCATTGGATTTTTCATGTTCAAAGTTGCAGAAGCCAGATTACAAGCTCATTTTGGTTCAACTTCAGCAACTGTGCATTGCATTGCCATGTAATGTGATGCAATGCTATCTTTCTAGCTCTCCCTTTTTACTTCCTTTTGGATAAACAGACATATTAGGCAAGCATTTTGGAGCTTTCACCTAAATAACTACAGGTGGTGAGATAAGCTGCACAATATAATTGACCTTTCAGTATATTGTTGCACACACACCATCTATTTAGCAAATGCCCTTGTTATCAACAGCAGCCTTTTAAACTCACCTGAGCTAACAGGTATGTGCGCTGGTTACTCTGCTGCGCTTAAAATTTCTTTTTTGGTTTGCTACAATGCCTTTTCTGAAACGTTGTCTCCTTCTGCTGGAACACTGACTTCTTTCATTTAATGCCTGCAGACTATAAAAGAGAACCCAACCCAAAAAGTTTGGTTGATTAGTCTGTGGCATTCTGTTAAACTGTTGCTTATGGCGGTCTCTGTGAGCTTCTCAGCGACATTCAGCCAGCCAGGTATCCTGCCTGCAGTAGATGGAATGTGGCAATGGAACGCTGGCTGCGCGTGTCATAATAGGCTCTGAGCCTTTATATACCTGTGCACAGCAGCAGCCACCTTCAGTCTGCTGCTGGACAGCCAGCAGCAGCAGCAGCAGGAGAGGTATGTAATCAGGAGCCCTCCTGCTAAGGGTAGACAGCTGCTCGTTCCACCCCACCCCCCGCCTTAATTGGTTCTCCTCCCTTCCAACGGTGTTGAGGCGGGTGGGAACAGCAGGGGGTGAAGGTGCTGTGTTTAAAGAGGTGGAGTTATGCAGATCTAAAACGCGTGGATTGCAGCAGCAGCAAGCCGAAAAGTGCAGGCATGTAAGGGATCTAGAGGTTGACAACATGTCTTCTTAACGGGAGTCCAGGAGCTCATCTCCACAAATGGACTTTTCAGGATCCTTGAGTGGCTCCGTAGTTTGAAACCAATTCTGGTTATCGCTTCTCGGCCTTTTGGCTAAGATCAAGTGTAGTATCTGTTCTTATCAGTTTAATATCTGATACGTCCCCTATCTGGGGACCATATATTAAATGGATTTTTAGAACAGGGAGATGGAAAAAGAGCTTGCTCTGTCCACTCCACGCATTGACCTGGTATTGCAGTATCTCCAGGACCGGTGCACCCCTTCTTTAATGCAGTTTCTAAAATCAGAAAGAATTGAATTCAATGTTTTTTGTTCATTTTGCTTGTTTGTCGGATTTTGGGATGGACTCTTTGGCTTTGCTTTTCTTCTCCTCATTGGATTTTTCATGTTCAAAGTTGCAGAAGCCAGATTACAAGCTCATTTTGGTTCAACTTCAGCAACTGTGCATTGCATTGCCATGTAATGTGATGCAATGCTATCTTTCTAGCTCTCCCTTTTTACTTCCTTTTGGATAAACAGACATATTAGGCAAGCATTTTGGAGCTTTCACCTAAATAACTACAGGTGGTGAGATAAGCTGCACAATATAATTGACCTTTCAGTATATTGTTGCACACGCACCATCTATTTAGCAAATGCCCTTGTTATCAACAGCAGCCTTTTAAACTCACCTGAGCTAACAGGTATGTGCGCTGGTTACTCTGCTGCGCTTAAAATTTCTTTTTTGGTTTGCTACAATGCCTTTTCTGAAACGTTGTCTCCTTCTGCTGTAACACTGACTTCTTTCATTTAATGCCTGCAGACTATAAAAGAGAACCCAACCCTAAAAGTTTGGTTGATTAGTCTGTGGCATTCTGTTAAACTGTTGCTTATGGCGGTCTCTGTGAGCTTCTCAGCGACATTCAGCCAGCCAGGTATCCTGCCTGCAGTAGATGGAATGTGGCAATGGAACGCTGGCTGCGCGTGTCATAATAGGCTCTGAGCCTTTATATACCTGTGCACAGCAGCAGCCACCTTCAGTCTGCTGCTGGACAGCCAGCAGCAGCAGCAGCAGGAGAGGTATGTAATCAGGAGCCCTCCTGCTAAGGGTAGACAGCTGCTCGTTCCACCCCACCCCCCGCCTTAATTGGTTCTCCTCCCTTCCAACGGTGTTGAGGCGGGTGGGAACAGCAGGGGGTGAAGGTGCTGTGTTTAAAGAGGTGGAGTTATGCAGATCTAAAACGCGTGGATTGCAGCAGCAGCAAGCCGAAAAGTGCAGGCATGTAAGGGATCTAGAGGTTGACAACATGTCTTCTTAACGGGAGTCCAGGAGCTCATCTCCACAAATGGACTTTTCAGGATCCTTGGGTGGCTCCGTAGTTTGAAACCAATTCTGGTTATCGCTTCTCGGCCTTTTGGCTAAGATCAAGTGTAGTATCTGTTCTTATCAGTTTAATATCTGATACGTCCCCTATCTGGGGACCATATATTAAATGGATTTTTAGAACAGGGAGATGGAAAAAGAGCTTGCTCTGTCCACTCCACGCATTGACCTGGTATTGCAGTATCTCCAGGACCGGTGCACCCCTTCTTTAATGCAGTTTCTAAAATCAGAAAGAATTGAATTCAATGTTTTTTGTTCATTTTGCTTGTTTGTCGGATTTTGGGATGGACTCTTTGGCTTTGCTTTTCTTCTCCTCATTGGATTTTTCATGTTCAAAGTTGCAGAAGCCAGATTACAAGCTCATTTTGGTTCAACTTCAGCAACTGTGCATTGCATTGCCATGTAATGTGATGCAATGCTATCTTTCTAGCTCTCCCTTTTTACTTCCTTTTGGATAAACAGACATATTAGGCAAGCATTTTGGAGCTTTCACCTAAATAACTACAGGTGGTGAGATAAGCTGCACAATATAATTGACCTTTCAGTATATTGTTGCACACACACCATCTATTTAGCAAATGCCCTTGTTATCAACAGCAGCCTTTTAAACTCACCTGAGCTAACAGGTATGTGCGCTGGTTACTCTGCTGCGCTTAAAATTTCTTTTTTGGTTTGCTACAATGCCTTTTCTGAAACGTTGTCTCCTTCTCCTGGAACACTGACTTCTTTCATTTAATGCCTGCAGACTATAAAAGAGAACCCAACCCAAAAAGTTTGGTTGATTAGTCTGTGGCATTCTGTTAAACTGTTGCTTATGGCGGTCTCTGTGAGCTTCTCAGCGACATTCAGCCAGCCAGGTATCCTGCCTGCAGTAGATGGAATGTGGCAATGGAACGCTGGCTGCGCGTGTCATAATAGGCTCTGAGCCTTTATATACCTGTGCACAGCAGCAGCCACCTTCAGTCTGCTGCTGGACAGCCAGCAGCAGCAGCAGCAGGAGAGGTATGTAATCAGGAGCCCTCCTGCTAAGGGTAGACAGCTGCTCGTTCCACCCCACCCCCCGCCTTAATTGGTTCTCCTCCCTTCCAACGGTGTTGAGGCGGGTGGGAACAGCAGGGGGTGAAGGTGCTGTGTTTAAAGAGGTGGAGTTATGCAGATCTAAAATGCGTGGATTGCAGCAGCAGCAAGCCGAAAAGTGCAGGCATGTAAGGGATCTAGAGGTTGACAACATGTCTTCTTAACGGGAGTCCAGGAGCTCATCTCCACAAATGGACTTTTCAGGATCCTTGGGTGGCTCCGTAGTTTGAAACCAATTCTGGTTATCGCTTCTCGGCCTTTTGGCTAAGATCAAGTGTAGTATCTGTTCTTATCAGTTTAATATCTGATACGTCCCCTATCTGGGGACCATATATTAAATGGATTTTTAGAACAGGGAGATGGAAAAAGAGCTTGCTCTGTCCACTCCACGCATTGACCTGGTATTGCAGTATCTCCAGGACCGGTGCACCCCTTCTTTAATGCAGTTTCTATAATCAGAAAGAATTGAATTCAATGTTTTTTGTTTATTTTGCTTGTTTGTCGGATTTTGGGATGGACTCTTTGGCTTTGCTTTTCTTCTCCTCATTGGATTTTTCATGTTCAAAGTTGCAGAAGCCAGATTACAAGCTCATTTTGGTTCAACTTCAGCAACTGTGCATTGCATTGCCATGTAATGTGATGCAATGCTATCTTTCTAGCTCTCCCTTTTTACTTCCTTTTGGATAAACAGACATATTAGGCAAGCATTTTGGAGCTTTCACCTAAATAACTACAGGTGGTGAGATAAGCTGCACAATATAATTGACCTTTCAGTATATTGTTGCACACACACCATCTATTTAGCAAATGCCCTTGTTATCAACAGCAGCCTTTTAAACTCACCTGAGCTAACAGGTATGTGCGCTGGTTACTCTGCTGCGCTTAAAATTTCTTTTTTGGTTTGCTACAATGCCTTTTCTGAAACGTTGTCTCCTTCTGCTGGAACACTGACTTCTTTCATTTAATGCCTGCAGACTATAAAAGAGAACCCAACCCAAAAAGTTTGGTTGATTAGTCTGTGGCATTCTGTTAAACTGTTGCTTATGGCGGTCTCTGTGAGCTTCTCAGCGACATTCAGCCAGCCAGGTATCCTGCCTGCAGTAGATGGAATGTGGCAATGGAACGCTGGCTGCGCGTGTCATAATAGGCTCTGAGCCTTTATATACCTGTGCACAGCAGCAGCCACCTTCAGTCTGCTGCTGGACAGCCAGCAGCAGCAGCAGCAGGAGAGGTATGTAATCAGGAGCCCTCCTGCTAAGGGTAGACAGCTGCTCATTCCACCCCACCCCCCGCCTTAATTGGTTCTCCTCCCTTCCAACGGTGTTGAGGCGGGTGGGAACAGCAGGGGGTGAAGGTGCTGTGTTTAAAGAGGTGGAGTTATGCAGATCTAAAACGCGTGGATTGCAGCAGCAGCAAGCCGAAAAGTGCAGGCATGTAAGGGATCTAGAGGTTGACAACATGTCTTCTTAACGGGAGTCTAGGAGCTCATCTCCACAAATGGACTTTTCAGGATCCTTGGGTGGCTCCGTAGTTTGAAACCAATTCTGGTTATCGCTTCTCGGCCTTTTGGCTGAGATCAGGTGCAGTGATCTAACGGTTGCTGCCTTGGTCTTGGCTGAGAGGTGCCCGGGGTACCCGGCTCCTTGGCCTGGGGGGATCGTCTCACCTTTTGGTGGGACTTCACCCCCCTGCTGCTATTAGGGAGCTGGCTTAGTCCCCGGGCAACAAGTTGCGATCCCCAGGCGAAAGGCCGAGCCCGTAGTGACGGTAAGCCTTTGCCACTTTGGTGAGATGCCTTGTTCATTTCAATTTTCCACTGGCTCCGGCCAGATCAGGAACTCGGTGCGTATCGAGGTTCCAGCAAACCATGTCGGATATGACAACCCCCGTGAGTTCTATGTACAGATTTTGAGAGATCTGTTGAACGTGAAAGATCATGATGTTTACTGCCTGCAGGAGAAGGGGCAGAGTACATATATTCTCACGTTCTCGACCAAGGTTGCCTGCCAGCACTTTTACGAATGCGTTAAGGGCCACCGCAACAGCAAGCTGTTGGACGGAGTGATTTTTACGGGTCTATATGGCGGAGTTGACGTTCCCCTTGTGGTATACATGTTTAACCCCCATGTGTCCACAGATGATATTGAGCTTTTTCTGAGCAGATATTGTACATCTGTCAGATTTACGGGGAACGTCAAAGGTCGGAGCGGTTTCTGGAATGGGAAACGACGCTTTATGGTACGCTTCAGACTTGACCCTGGGGGTGTAGAAGGCCTTATGCACCCCCCCTCCACAGTGGTGCTGGGAAGAGACCATGGCTACCTCTTCTATGATGGACAACCATTCAGGTGTCGTAGGTGTGGTGACCTTGGTCACATACAGAGCGATTGTAAGAACGAGCGGATGAGTCAGTGCCACAATTGTGGACAATGGGGTCATGCCTCAAAGGACTGTAAGAACAGTAAGACCTGCAGTGGGTGCGGAATGTCTACTCACCTGTTCAGTAATTGTCCGATGCGGACAAGGTCTCGTGGTGGCTCTCGGGCGCCTGCGGCTAGTTCCGCAGGAGTTCCTGCTGATGCCAGCAGGGTCAGCCCGGGTGACCCCAGAAAAAGCTTTGTGGACATTACTAAAGGTCAAAAACAGTCTGACTCAGTCGATGCTCAGTCGGTACCTTTGCGGAAAAACCCGGCCTCTGTAGCCGAGGTCACGCCTTTGCCTACTCCTGCAGGGGTCCAGGTTTCACCTGGTGGGGAGATGGCACCTTCTCAGAGCGGAAATGAGAGGGAACCAAAAAAGAGGCGAAAATCTGGAGCTGTTGGTACCAATCCAGATGTCCATCCAGATACCCCTGCTGATGCCAGCACAGATGTTGGACCAGATGTCTGCCCTGATGCCAGTCCAGACGGATGCCCTGATGCCAATCCAGATGGATGCCCTGATGCCAATCCAGACGGATGCCCTGATGCCAATCCAGATGGATGTCCTGATGCCAACCCAGATGGATGCCTTGATGCCAGTCCAGATGGATGTCCTGATGCCAGTCCAGATGGATGTCCTGGAACCATTCCTGATGGATGTCCTGTTGCCTGCCTGGATGATAGAGGTCGTGCAGTGGTTGGTGAACCTGTTGCTGGTCCTGATGGTCATCCTGCTCCGGAGATGATGTCCCTTGGTGCTCCTGGAGGGTCTGCGGGTATTTCACCTGCTGCAGTGCCTGGTGAGGATCGGGTGGATTCGGAGGATCGGATGGATCTCAGCGCCAGTGGTAAGAGAAGTCGTGAAGAGGCACAGGAGGAGCATAACCTGCCTCAGATGTCCCGTAAAGTCTTTCTATCTAGTGCTGCAAAAATTCTCAGCCCAGAGGGGACTAACTTAATTGAGGATTTCACTGACTCAGATGAAACGGACAGTTTACGAACTGTGTCATCCCTTCCTTCACCTTCTCTGTCACAAATTATTGATTCAGATTCAGAGTATAATGAATCAATAAAAAACACCTAACATGGCAGAAATCCGTGCTGCCTCACTAAATGTGAGAAGCCTAAAGAGCCCTGTTAGACGGGCTGCTTTGTTTGCTTGGTTACTGACTCTGAACTTTGACATTTTTTTCCTGCAAGAATGCGGTATTGATCACGATTTGTCATACCCCAACTTAAAAATGGACTGGTCAGCAGGACCCTCTATTTGGTCAGGGTCCAATGAAAATAAAGCTGCCGGGGTTGGGATTTTATTCAAATGTCAAAATGTTAATGTTTTATCCATCACTGAAATAGTTCCAGGTCGTGCCTTATCAACTCATGTTATTTTAAATGGTTTTACCTGTCGTCTTATTAATGTTTATGCATCCCCAGAGAAAAATGAGCGTGCTTCCCTTTTTAATGTCATCCCTTTGTTTTTATCAGGTCCGTCCCCTGTGATAGTGGGAGGGGATTTTAACTGTGTCATGTTGGGGGAGGGGAGGAGTGGAGGTGATACTAATGGAAGAACAGACAAAACATCCAGTCTGTTAAAACATTTGACAACGGACCTCAAATTATTAGATGCTTGGAGAAAGTCCTACCCTACTGACCCTGGGCATACATGGAGGGGTAGAGGGATGTCATCTCGTATTGATTTTATTTTTTCCTCTTCTGATGTTTTTAAACCTAGGAATGCTGGTCTAATAGAAAATATTTTTTCTGATCATGTATTACTATACAATGTATTGCAAACTCCACAGGAAGCAAAAGTTGGAAAAGGTATGTGGAAATTGAATGTGCTCTTATTAGAAGACGAACTGGTAAGGGCGGAGTTTTATGCAAAGTATGAGAGTTGGAGAAGACGGAAACACCCAAATCAGAGTATGTTGGGGTGGTGGGAGTGTGTTAAAACCCGTATTAAAGAATTTTTTATTAAAATTGGTAAAAGGAAGGCACGTGAAAAAAGGAAATGTTTTAAAGATTTTAATGTCAGGATGCAAACTCTCCATAAGCTTAAGGGGTGGGGAGTGCCTGGTGTGGATGGTGAGATTGCCAAGATCCAGACAGAAATCCAAAAATTCCTGGAACAAAAGGGTAAAGAAATTATATTTAATGCCCGTGTGAAATATTTGGAAGAGGGTGAGACCTGCTCAAGGTTCTTCTTTAAAAAAATGAGTGACAAAAAACAAGTGATTACTGAGCTAGAAGGACAATCTTCCACTGAGAGCATTTTAGAGCATACTGCTAATTTTTATAGAGATCTTTTTAGTATTAAAAATGTTGATGAACCTGCTTTTACAGAGAATCTTAATGTTTTATCCCAGTTTTTAAATAAAGATGACCAGATTTTTTTAGCTAAAGAACTTTTACCCAGTGAAATTGAAGAGACCCTTAAGAGTTTTAATAAAGGTAAGGCTCCTGGATCAGATGGCCTTCCTATTGAATTTTATCTTTGCTTTTGGGATCTAATTAAGGAGGATTTTATACAAGTAGTTTGTGAAGCCTCTAAGGCTGATTTATTACCATATTCATGGCGTAAAAGTATGATTACATTAATTTTTAAGAAAGGTGATAAATCAAAGTTGGAGAATTGGAGGCCTATTTCACTATTAAATACAGACTACAAGATTTTAGCTAAAGTTGTTGCTGGTCGTCTTAAAGCAGTTATTAAAAATGTAATTCATCCAGATCAGGTTTGTGGTGTCCCCGGGAGATCAATCTGGGAGCATCTAAACCTAATTCGTGATCTTATCTGGTTTCAAAAAGATAGAAAACAGCCACTAGCTATTTTATCTTTGGATTTTATGAAAGCGTTTGATAGGGTCTCCCACTTTTATCTTTTTAAAGTTATGGGAAAGATGGGGTTCCCTGATTCTTTTATTCAGAAAATTGCGCTTTTATACAAACAGTCATCTGCCCGGATTTTAGTCAATGGTTTTTTAACTAGAGAGGTGGAGCTTCTTTCCGGTGTTAAACAAGGTTGCCCCATGTCCCCACTTTTATTTGTCTGCTCCATTGAGCCACTGTTGTGCCTGCTGCGTCGGGACAAGGTGGTTAGGGGCATTTTTATTCCGGGTGGGGGTGGACAACAAGTTAAAGCCATTGGATATATGGATGACATATCTGTCTATGGCACTAGCTCAGCATCTATTAACAGAGCAATTCTAATTACTGAAATTTTTAGTGCTGGGTCTGGGTTTAAGTTGAATATAAATAAATGTGACTGTATGATTATGGGTCAATGGGAGTCAGATCCGCCTAGGGTTCCCACACAAACAGTAGGAATCAAGATCCTGGGTGTCTTGTTTAATCCTGCTAATGATGGTATTGAAAACTGGGATTTGGTTTTGAATAAATTAAATCAGAAGATCTCTTTATGGCAAACTCGAAAACTAACAATGGAGGGCAAGATTCTTGTAATTAAAATGGTTTTGCTTCCTATCATTTTGTATGCCGCTATGGTTTTTCCCCCTAATTCTCTGTATCTTAAAAGACTTATGAAGCCCATGTTTTATTTTCTGTGGGGATCCAAAATGGAGAAATTGAGGAGGGAGGTGGTATGTAAAAGCAAGAAAAATGGGGGTAAAGGGTTCCCTGATTTAAAATTGTTTTTATTTATCAAGTTTTTTGTATTTTGTTGCAAAAGCTTGAATAATGTTGGGGCTTTCTCTTGTTTTCTTAGATATACAACTGGGTTTCTTTTCCGAAAGTTGAACTTCAGTATGACTGTTAATTGTCCTTTTCTCTTATCTCCCCCTAAGCATTACAAGATCTTGGAGAAGGTCATTTCAGAATATGATCTGACCCAAGTTGATCGTCAGCTTTTATTTGATCAACGTAAGTTAACAGTTATTTGTAAGGGACATGAGGAGATGGAGGATGTGTCTAATTTTTCCATCTCCAGGTGCCGCCTGGTGTGGAACAATGTGGCCTGTCCTGCACTTAGCAACTCACAAAAGGATTTAGCTTGGCAGGTTGTTCACCAATGTCTCCCTACGAGAGCTTTTCAGCATCATAGGGGGCTGGTGGCTAGTGCTAGATGTCCCAGAGAAAGATGCGCCCCAAACGAGTCAGTGTTTCATTTACTGTGGGATTGCCCCTACGCACAAGAGCTATGGCAGACGGTGGGCACCCTCCTAAAATGGATATGTGGTATACAAACCCTTAATTGTGACATTATAATATATGGGATAATTAATTGCCCAACCATGAAACAAGCACGAGTCGCATGGCTTATAATAAACTGTTTAAAAGAAGCTTTATGGAAAGTGCGCAATATATTATTGTTTAAACGTGAATTTATTCCTGTCAAAGATTGTATTGGGCTTGCTCTTTGTGAAATGTTTACATACTACCTGAGAGATTGTAAAAAGATGGGAATCAATGAAGCAAAAAAGCTATGGTGTTTGCAAATTTGGAATATGTATTTATTTATGTAAATTATATGCAAAACTGTGTTTTATGCTTTTTATGCTTTTAAGTGCATTTTAATTCTGACTCTGTATTAGTTTTATGTCATATTTTATTCCAGTATTTGTGATTTGTTTCAAATATTGTATCGGATATGTTCTTTGTGAAAAGTTTTCATACTACCTGATTGTAAAAAGATAAAGTTAAAAAGCTATGGTGTTTGCATTTGACATATGTATTTATTTATGCAAATTATATGCAAAACTGTGTTTTATGATTTTTATGCTTTTATGCGCTTTTTAAATCTGACCTTGTATTTGTTTTATGTCATATTTTATTCAAGTCTTTGTGATTTGTTTGTAATTTATGATGTATGTCTGATTTAAATAAAGCTTGTTTGAAAACGGATCTGTTCTTATCAGTTTAATATCTGATACGTCCCCTATCTGGGGACCATATATTAAATGGATTTTTAGAACAGGGAGATGGAAAAAGAGCTTGCTCTGTCCACTCCACGCATTGACCTGGTATTGCAGTATCTCCAGGACCGGTGCACCCCTTCTTTAATTCAGTTTCTAAAATCAGAAAGAATTGAATTCAATGTTTTTTGTTCATTTTGCTTGTTTGTCGGATTTTGGGATGGACTCTTTGGCTTTGCTTTTCTTCTCCTCATTGGATTTTTCATGTTCAAAGTTGCAGAAGCCAGATTACAAGCTCATTTTGGTTCAACTTCAGCAACTGTGCATTGCATTGCCATGTAATGTGATGCAATGCTATCTTTCTAGCTCTCCCTTTTTACTTCCTTTTGGATAAACAGACATATTAGGCAAGCATTTTGGAGCTTTCACCTAAATAACTACAGGTGGTGAGATAAGCTGCACAATATAATTGACCTTTCAGTATATTGTTGCACACACACCATCTATTTAGCAAATGCCCTTGTTATCAACAGCAGCCTTTTAAACTCACCTGAGCTAACAGGTATGTGCGCTGGTTACTCTGCTGCGCTTAAAATTTCTTTTTTGGTTTGCTACAATGCCTTTTCTGAAACGTTGTCTCCTTCTGCTGGAACACTGACTTCTTTCATTTAATGCCTGCAGACTATAAAAGAGAACCCAACCCAAAAAGTTTGGTTGATTAGTCTGTGGCATTCTGTTAAACTGTTGCTTATGGCGATCTCTGTGAGCTTCTCAGCGACATTCAGCCAGCCAGGTATCCTGCCTGCAGTAGATGGAATGTGGCAATGGAACGCTGGCTGCGCGTGTCATAATAGGCTCTGAGCCTTTATATACCTGTGCACAGCAGCAGCCACCTTCAGTCTGCTGCTGGACAGCCAGCAGCAGCAGCAGCAGGAGAGGTATGTAATCAGGAGCCCTCCTGCTAAGGGTAGACAGCTGCTCGTTCCACCCCACCCCCCGCCTTAATTGGTTCTCCTCCCTTCCAACGGTGTTGAGGCGGGTGGGAACAGCAGGGGGTGAAGGTGCTGTGTTTAAAGAGGTGGAGTTATGCAGATCTAAAACGCATGGATTGCAGCAGCAGCAAGCCGAAAAGTGCAGGCATGTAAGGGATCTAGAGGTTGACAACATGTCTTCTTAACGGGAGTCCAGGAGCTCATCTCCACAAATGGACTTTTCAGGATCCTTGGGTGGCTCCGTAGTTTGAAACCAATTCTGGTTATCGCTTCTCGGCCTTTTGGCTAAGATCAAGTGTAGTATCTGTTCTTATCAGTTTAATATCTGATACGTCCCCTATCTGGGGACCATATATTAAATGGATTTTTAGAACAGGGAGATGGAAAAAGAGCTTGCTCTGTCCACTCCACGCATTGACCTGGTATTGCAGTATCTCCAGGACCGGTGCACCCCTTCTTTAATGCAGTTTCTAAAATCAGAAAGAATTGAATTCAATGTTTTTTGTTCATTTTGCTTGTTTGTCGGATTTTGGGATGGACTCTTTGGCTTTGCTTTTCTTCTCCTCATTGGATTTTTCATGTTCAAAGTTGCAGAAGCCAGATTACAAGCTCATTTTGGTTCAACTTCAGCAACTGTGCATTGCATTGCCATGTAATGTGATGCAATGCTATCTTTCTAGCTCTCCCTTTTTACTTCCTTTTGGATAAACAGACATATTAGGCAAGCATTTTGGAGCTTTCACCTAAATAACTACAGGTGGTGAGATAAGCTGCACAATATAATTGACCTTTCAGTATATTGTTGCACACACACCATCTATTTAGCAAA
>NW_027371740.1:0-23869 GCF_046119375.1 Phyllobates terribilis
CATCTCACTCTCTTTGAATCTTCTTTATCATGCTAGGATTAGCAGGAAAAAGCAAAAAATTTCAGAATTGCACCTTGCAATGTGGAGATATTACTGTTTGTGCATTTACAATATTCATTGATTTTTGCCATTGAAAAACATGTTTTTCATATACCAGAAATGTTTGAAGCTACTGACTGAATGAAAGGAGCTGGCATCTCACTCTCTTTGAATCTTCTTTATCATGCTAGGATTAACAGGAAAAAGCAAAAAATTTCAGAATTGCACCTTGCAATGTGGAGATATTACTGTTTGTGCATTTACAATATTCATTGATTTTTGCCATTGAAAAACATGTTTTTCATATACCAGAAATGTTTGAAGCTACTGACTGAATGAAAGGAGCTGGCATCTCACTCTCTTTGAATCTTCTTTATCATGCTAGGATTAACAGGAAAAAGCAAAAAATTTCAGAATTGCACCTTGCAATGTGGAGATATTACTGTTTGTGCATTTACAATATTCATTGATTTTTGCCATTGAAAAACGTCCAGAAATGTTTGAAGCTACTGACTGAATGAAAGGAGCTGGCATCTCACTCTCTTTGAATCTTCTTTATCATGCTAGGATTAGCAGGAAAAAGCAAAAAATTTCAGAATTGCACCTTGCAATGTGGAGATATTACTGTTTTCTGCATTTACAATATTCATTGATTTTTGCCATTGAAAAACATGTTTTTCATATACCAGAAATGTTTGAAGCTACTGACTGAATGAAAGGAGCTGGCATCTCACTCTCTTTGAATCTTCTTTATCATGCTAGGATTAACAGGAAAAAGCAAAAAATTTCAGAATTGCACCTTGCAATGTGGAGATATTACTGTTTGTGCATTTACAATATTCATTGATTTTTGCCATTGAAAAACGTCCAGAAATGTTTGAAGCTACTGACTGAATGAAAGGAGCTGGCATCTCACTCTCTTTGAATCTTCTTTATCATGCTAGGATTAACAGGAAAAAGCTAAAAATTTCAGAATTGCACCTTGCAATGTGGAGATATTACTGTTTGTGCATTTACAATATTCATTGATTTTTGCCATTGAAAAACATGTTTTTCATATACCAGAAATGTTTGAAGCTACTGACTGAATGAAAGGAGCTGGCATCTCACTCTCTTTGAATCTTCTTTATCATGCTAGGATTAGCAGGAAAAAGCAAAAAATTTCAGAATTGCACCTTGCAATGTGGAGATATTACTGTTTGTGCATTTACAATATTCATTGATTTTTGCCATTGAAAAACATGTTTTTCATATACCAGAAATGTTTGAAGCTACTGACTGAATGAAAGGAGCTGGCATCTCACTATCTTTGAATCTTCTTTATCATGCTAGGATTAGCAGGAAAAAGCAAAAAATTTCAGAATTGCACCTTGCAATGTGGAGATATTACTGTTTGTGCATTTACAATATTCATTGATTTTTGCCATTGAAAAACGTCCAGAAATGTTTGAAGCTACTGACTGAATGAAAGGAGCTGGCATCTCACTCTCTTTGAATCTTCTTTATCATGCTAGGATTAGCAGGAAAAAGCAAAAAATTTCAGAATTGCACCTTGCAATGTGGAGATATTACTGTTTGTGCATGTACAATATTCATTGATTTTTGCCATTGAAAAACGTCCAGAAATGTTTGAAGCTACTGACTGAATGAAAGGAGCTGGCATCTCACTCTCTTTGAATCTTCTTTATCATGCTAGGATTAGCAGGAAAAAGCAAAAAATTTCAGAATTGCACCTTGCAATGTGGAGATATTACTGTTTGTGCATTTACAATATTCATTGATTTTTGCCATTGAAAAACGTTTTTCATATACCAGAAATGTTTGAAGCTACTGACTGAATGAAAGGAGCTGGCATCTCACTCTCTTTGAATCTTCTTTATCATGCTAGGATTAGCAGGAAAAAGCAAAAAATTTCAGAATTGCACCTTGCAATGTGGAGATATTACTGTTTGTGCATTTACAATATTCATTGATTTTTGCCATTGAAAAACATGTTTTTCATATACCAGAAATGTTTGAAGCTACTGACTGAATGAAAGGAGCTGGCATCTCACTCTCTTTGAATCTTCTTTATCATGCTAGGATTAGCAGGAAAAAGCAAAAAATTTCAGAATCGCACCTTGCAATGTGGAGATATTACTGTTTGTGCATTTACAATATTCATTGATTTTTGCCATTGAAAAACATGTTTTTCATATACCAGAAATGTTTGAAGCTACTGACTGAATGAAAGGAGCTGGCATCTCACTCTCTTTAAATCTTCTTTATCATGCTAGGATTAACAGGAAAAAGCAAAAAATTTCAGAATTGCACCTTGCAATGTGGAGATATTACTGTTTGTGCATTTACAATATTCATTGATTTTTGCCATTGAAAAACGTCCAGAAATGTTTGAAGCTACTGACTGAATGAAAGGAGCTGGCATCTCACTCTCTTTGAATCTTCTTTATCATGCTAGGATTAGCAGGAAAAAGCAAAAAATTTCAGAATTGCACCTTGGAATGTGGAGATATTACTGTTTGTGCATTTACAATATTCATTGATTTTTGCCATTGAAAAACATGTTTTTCATATACCAGAAATGTTTGAAGCTACTGACTGAATGAAAGGAGCTGGCATCTCACTCTCTTTGAATCTTCTTTATCATGCTAGGATTAACAGGAAAAAGCAAAAAATTTCAGAATTGCACCTTGCAATGCGGAGAAATTACTGTTTGTGCATTTACAATATTCATTGATTTTTGCCATTGAAAAACATCATGTTATTCATATACCAGAAATGTTTGAAGCTACTGACTGAATGAAAGGAGCTGGCATCTCACTCTCTTTGAATCTTTATCATGCTAAGAGGAGCAGGAAAAAGCAAAAAATTTCAGAATTGCACCTTGCAATGCGGAGAAATTACTGTTTGTGCATTTACAATATTCATTGATTTTTGCAATTGAAAAACGTCCAGAAATGATTGAAGCTACTGACTGAATGAAAGGAGCTGGCATCTCACTCTCTTTGAATCTTCTTTATCATGCTAAGAGGAGCAGGAAAAAGCAAAAAATTTCAGAATTGCACCTTGCAATGCGGAGAAATTACTGTTTGTGCATTTACAATATTCATTGATTTTTGCCATTGAAAAACGTCCAGAAATGTTTGAAGCTACTGACTGAATGAAAGGAGCTGGCATCTCACTCTCTTTGAATCTTCTTTATCATGCTAGGATTAGCAGGAAAAAGCAAAAAATTTCAGAATTGCACCTTGCAATGTGGAGATATTACTGTTTGTGCATTTACAATATTCATTGATTTTTGCCATTGAAAAACATGTTTTTCATATACCAGAAATGTTTGAAGCTACTGACTGAATGAAAGGAGCTGGCATCTCACTCTCTTTGAATCTTCTTTATCATGCTAGGATTAACAGGAAAAAGCAAAAAATTTCAGAATTGCACCTTGCAATGTGGAGATATTACTGTTTGTGCATTTACAATATTCATTGATTTTTGCCATTGAAAAACATGTTTTTCATATACCAGAAATGTTTGAAGCTACTGACTGAATGAAAGGAGCTGGCATCTCACTCTCTTTGAATCTTCTTTATCATGCTAGGATTAACAGGAAAAAGCAAAAAATTTCAGAATTGCACCTTGCAATGTGGAGATATTACTGTTTGTGCATTTACAATATTCATTGATTTTTGCCATTGAAAAACGTCTAGAAATGTTTGAAGCTACTGACTGAATGAAAGGAGCTGGCATCTCACTCTCTTTGAATCTTCTTTATCATGCTAGGATTAGCAGGAAAAAGCAAAAAATTTCAGAATTGCACCTTGCAATGTGGAGATATTACTGTTTGTGCATTTACAATATTCATTGATTTTTGCCATTGAAAAACATGTTTTTCATATACCAGAAATGTTTGAAGCTACTGACTGAATGAAAGGAGCTGGCATCTCACTCTCTTTGAATCTTCTTTATCATGCTAGGATTAACAGGAAAAAGCAAAAAATTTCAGAATTGCACCTTGCAATGTGGAGATATTACTGTTTGTGCATTTACAATATTCATTGATTTTTGCCATTGAAAAACATGTTTTTCATATACCAGAAATGTTTGAAGCTACTGACTGAATGAAAGGAGCTGGCATCTCACTCTCTTTGAATCTTCTTTATCATGCTAGGATTAACAGGAAAAAGCAAAAAATTTCAGAATTGCACCTTGCAATGTGGAGATATTACTGTTTGTGCATTTACAATATTCATTGATTTTTGCCATTGAAAAACGTCCAGAAATGTTTGAAGCTACTGACTGAATGAAAGGAGCTGGCATCTCACTCTCTTTGAATCTTCTTTATCATGCTAGGATTAGCAGGAAAAAGCAAAAAATTTCAGAATTGCACCTTGCAATGTGGAGATATTACTGTTTGTGCATTTACAATATTCATTGATTTTTGCCATTGAAAAACATGTTTTTCATATACCAGAAATGTTTGAAGCTACTGACTGAATGAAAGGAGCTGGCATCTCACTCTCTTTGAATCTTCTTTATCATGCTAGGATTAACAGGAAAAAGCAAAAAATTTCAGAATTGCACCTTGCAATGTGGAGATATTACTGTTTGTGCATTTACAATATTCATTGATTTTTGCCATTGAAAAACGTCCAGAAATGTTTGAAGCTACTGACTGAATGAAAGGAGCTGGCATCTCACTCTCTTTGAATCTTCTTTATCATGCTAGGATTAACAGGAAAAAGCTAAAAATTTCAGAATTGCACCTTGCAATGTGGAGATATTACTGTTTGTGCATTTACAATATTCATTGATTTTTGCCATTGAAAAACATGTTTTTCATATACCAGAAATGTTTGAAGCTACTGACTGAATGAAAGGAGCTGGCATCTCACTCTCTTTGAATCTTCTTTATCATGCTAGGATTAGCAGGAAAAAGCAAAAAATTTCAGAATTGCACCTTGCAATGTGGAGATATTACTGTTTGTGCATTTACAATATTCATTGATTTTTGCCATTGAAAAACATGTTTTTCATATACCAGAAATGTTTGAAGCTACTGACTGAATGAAAGGAGCTGGCATCTCACTCTCTTTGAATCTTCTTTATCATGCTAGGATTAGCAGGAAAAAGCAAAAAATTTCAGAATTGCACCTTGCAATGTGGAGATATTACTGTTTGTGCATTTACAATATTCATTGATTTTTGCCATTGAAAAACGTCCAGAAATGTTTGAAGCTACTGACTGAATGAAAGGAGCTGGCATCTCACTCTCTTTGAATCTTCTTTATCATGCTAGGATTAGCAGGAAAAAGCAAAAAATTTCAGAATTGCACCTTGCAATGTGGAGATATTACTGTTTGTGCATTTACAATATTCATTGATTTTTGCCATTGAAAAACGTCCAGAAATGTTTGAAGCTACTGACTGAATGAAAGGAGCTGGCATCTCACTCTCTTTGAATCTTCTTTATCATGCTAGGATTAGCAGGAAAAAGCAAAAAATTTCAGAATTGCACCTTGCAATGTGGAGATATTACTGTTTGTGCATTTACAATATTCATTGATTTTTGCCATTGAAAAACGTTTTTCATATACCAGAAATGTTTGAAGCTACTGACTGAATGAAAGGAGCTGGCATCTCACTCTCTTTGAATCTTCTTTATCATGCTAGGATTAGCAGGAAAAAGCAAAAAATTTCAGAATTGCACCTTGCAATGTGGAGATATTACTGTTTGTGCATTTACAATATTCATTGATTTTTGCCATTGAAAAACATGTTTTTCATATACCAGAAATGTTTGAAGCTACTGACTGAATGAAAGGAGCTGGCATCTCACTCTCTTTGAATCTTCTTTATCATGCTAGGATTAGCAGGAAAAAGCAAAAAATTTCAGAATCGCACCTTGCAATGTGGAGATATTACTGTTTGTGCATTTACAATATTCATTGATTTTTGCCATTGAAAAACATGTTTTTCATATACCAGAAATGTTTGAAGCTACTGACTGAATGAAAGGAGCTGGCATCTCACTCTCTTTAAATCTTCTTTATCATGCTAGGATTAACAGGAAAAAGCAAAAAATTTCAGAATTGCACCTTGCAATGTGGAGATATTACTGTTTGTGCATTTACAATATTCATTGATTTTTGCCATTGAAAAACGTCCAGAAATGTTTGAAGCTACTGACTGAATGAAAGGAGCTGGCATCTCACTCTCTTTGAATATTCTTTATCATGCTAGGATTAGCAGGAAAAAGCAAAAAATTTCAGAATTGCACCTTGCAATGTGGAGATATTACTGTTTGTGCATTTACAATATTCATTGATTTTTGCCATTGAAAAACATGTTTTTCATATACCAGAAATGTTTGAAGCTACTGACTGAATGAAAGGAGCTGGCATCTCACTCTCTTTGAATCTTCTTTATCATGCTAGGATTAACAGGAAAAAGCAAAAAATTTCAGAATTGCACCTTGCAATGCGGAGAAATTACTGTTTGTGCATTTACAATATTCATTGATTTTTGCCATTGAAAAACATCATGTTATTCATATACCAGAAATGTTTGAAGCTACTGACTGAATGAAAGGAGCTGGCATCTCACTCTCTTTGAATCTTTATCATGCTAAGAGGAGCAGGAAAAAGCAAAAAATTTCAGAATTGCACCTTGCAATGCGGAGAAATTACTGTTTGTGCATTTACAATATTCATTGATTTTTGCAATTGAAAAACGTCCAGAAATGATTGAAGCTACTGACTGAATGAAAGGAGCTGGCATCTCACTCTCTTTGAATCTTCTTTATCATGCTAAGAGGAGCAGGAAAAAGCAAAAAATTTCAGAATTGCACCTTGCAATGCGGAGAAATTACTGTTTGTGCATTTACAATATTCATTGATTTTTGCCATTGAAAAACGTCCAGAAATGTTTGAAGCTACTGACTGAATGAAAGGAGCTGGCATCTCACTCTCTTTGAATCTTCTTTATCATGCTAGGATTAGCAGGAAAAAGCAAAAAATTTCAGAATTGCACCTTGCAATGTGGAGATATTACTGTTTGTGCATTTACAATATTCATTGATTTTTGCCATTGAAAAACATGTTTTTCATATACCAGAAATGTTTGAAGCTACTGACTGAATGAAAGGAGCTGGCATCTCACTCTCTTTGAATCTTCTTTATCATGCTAGGATTAACAGGAAAAAGCAAAAAATTTCAGAATTGCACCTTGCAATGTGGAGATATTACTGTTTGTGCATTTACAATATTCATTGATTTTTGCCATTGAAAAACATGTTTTTCATATACCAGAAATGTTTGAAGCTACTGACTGAATGAAAGGAGCTGGCATCTCACTCTCTTTGAATCTTCTTTATCATGCTAGGATTAACAGGAAAAAGCAAAAAATTTCAGAATTGCACCTTGCAATGTGGAGATATTACTGTTTGTGCATTTACAATATTCATTGATTTTTGCCATTGAAAAACGTCCAGAAATGTTTGAAGCTACTGACTGAATGAAAGGAGCTGGCATCTCACTCTCTTTGAATCTTCTTTATCATGCTAGGATTAGCAGGAAAAAGCAAAAAATTTCAGAATCGCACCTTGCAATGTGGAGATATTACTGTTTGTGCATTTACAATATTCATTGATTTTTGCCATTGAAAAACATGTTTTTCATATACCAGAAATGTTTGAAGCTACTGACTGAATGAAAGGAGCTGGCATCTCACTCTCTTTGAATCTTCTTTATCATGCTAGGATTAACAGGAAAAAGCAAAAAATTTCAGAATTGCACCTTGCAATGTGGAGATATTACTGTTTGTGCATTTACAATATTCATTGATTTTTGCCATTGAAAAACATGTTTTTCATATACCAGAAATGTTTGAAGCTACTGACTGAATGAAAGGAGCTGGCATCTCACTCTCTTTGAATCTTCTTTATCATGCTAGGATTAACAGGAAAAAGCAAAAAATTTCAGAATTGCACCTTGCAATGTGGAGATATTACTGTTTGTGCATTTACAATATTCATTGATTTTTGCCATTGAAAAACGTCTAGAAATGTTTGAAGCTACTGACTGAATGAAAGGAGCTGGCATCTCACTCTCTTTGAATCTTCTTTATCATGCTAGGATTAGCAGGAAAAAGCAAAAAATTTCAGAATTGCACCTTGCAATGTGGAGATATTACTGTTTGTGCATTTACAATATTCATTGATTTTTGCCATTGAAAAACATGTTTTTCATATACCAGAAATGTTTGAAGCTACTGACTGAATGAAAGGAGCTGGCATCTCACTCTCTTTGAATCTTCTTTATCATGCTAGGATTAACAGGAAAAAGCAAAAAATTTCAGAATTGCACCTTGCAATGTGGAGATATTACTGTTTGTGCATTTACAATATTCATTGATTTTTGCCATTGAAAAACATGTTTTTCATATACCAGAAATGTTTGAAGCTACTGACTGAATGAAAGGAGCTGGCATCTCACTCTCTTTGAATCTTCTTTATCATGCTAGGATTAACAGGAAAAAGCAAAAAATTTCAGAATTGCACCTTGCAATGTGGAGATATTACTGTTTGTGCATTTACAATATTCATTGATTTTTGCCATTGAAAAACGTCCAGAAATGTTTGAAGCTACTGACTGAATGAAAGGAGCTGGCATCTCACTCTCTTTGAATCTTCTTTATCATGCTAGGATTAGCAGGAAAAAGCAAAAAATTTCAGAATTGCACCTTGCAATGTGGAGATATTACTGTTTGTGCATTTACAATATTCATTGATTTTTGCCATTGAAAAACATGTTTTTCATATACCAGAAATGTTTGAAGCTACTGACTGAATGAAAGGAGCTGGCATCTCACTCTCTTTGAATCTTCTTTATCATGCTAGGATTAACAGGAAAAAGCAAAAAATTTCAGAATTGCACCTTGCAATGTGGAGATATTACTGTTTGTGCATTTACAATATTCATTGATTTTTGCCATTGAAAAACGTCCAGAAATGTTTGAAGCTACTGACTGAATGAAAGGAGCTGGCATCTCACTCTCTTTGAATCTTCTTTATCATGCTAGGATTAACAGGAAAAAGATAAAAATATCAGAATTGCACCTTGCAATGTGGAGATATTACTGTTTGTGCATTTACAATATTCATTGATTTTTGCCATTGAAAAACATGTTTTTCATATACCAGAAATGTTTGAAGCTACTGACTGAATGAAAGGAGCTGGCATCTCACTCTCTTTGAATCTTCTTTATCATGCTAGGATTAGCAGGAAAAAGCAAAAAATTTCAGAATTGCACCTTGCAATGTGGAGATATTACTGTTTGTGCATTTACAATATTCATTGATTTTTGCCATTGAAAAACATGTTTTTCATATACCAGAAATGTTTGAAGCTACTGACTGAATGAAAGGAGCTGGCATCTCACTCTCTTTGAATCTTCTTTATCATGCTAGGATTAGCAGGAAAAAGCAAAAAATTTCAGAATTGCACCTTGCAATGTGGAGATATTACTGTTTGTGCATTTACAATATTCATTGATTTTTGCCATTGAAAAACGTCCAGAAATGTTTGAAGCTACTGACTGAATGAAAGGAGCTGGCATCTCACTCTCTTTGAATCTTCTTTATCATGCTAGGATTAGCAGGAAAAAGCAAAAAATTTCAGAATTGCACCTTGCAATGTGGAGATATTACTGTTTGTGCATTTACAATATTCATTGATTTTTGCCATTGAAAAACGTCCAGAAATGTTTGAAGCTACTGACTGAATGAAAGGAGCTGGCATCTCACTCTCTTTGAATCTTCTTTATCATGCTAGGATTAGCAGGAAAAAGCAAAAAATTTCAGAATTGCACCTTGCAATGTGGAGATATTACTGTTTGTGCATTTACAATATTCATTGATTTTTGCCATTGAAAAACGTTTTTCATATACCAGAAATGTTTGAAGCTACTGACTGAATGAAAGGAGCTGGCATCTCACTCTCTTTGAATCTTCTTTATCATGCTAGGATTAGCAGGAAAAAGCAAAAAATTTCAGAATTGCACCTTGCAATGTGGAGATATTACTGTTTGTGCATTTACAATATTCATTGATTTTTGCCATTGAAAAACATGTTTTTCATATACCAGAAATGTTTGAAGCTACTGACTGAATGAAAGGAGCTGGCATCTCACTCTCTTTGAATCTTCTTTATCATGCTAGGATTAGCAGGAAAAAGCAAAAAATTTCAGAATCGCACCTTGCAATGTGGAGATATTACTGTTTGTGCATTTACAATATTCATTGATTTTTGCCATTGAAAAACATGTTTTTCATATACCAGAAATGTTTGAAGCTACTGACTGAATGAAAGGAGCTGGCATCTCACTCTCTTTAAATCTTCTTTATCATGCTAGGATTAACAGGAAAAAGCAAAAAATTTCAGAATTGCACCTTGCAATGTGGAGATATTACTGTTTGTGCATTTACAATATTCATTGATTTTTGCCATTGAAAAACGTCCAGAAATGTTTGAAGCTACTGACTGAATGAAAGGAGCTGGCATCTCACTCTCTTTGAATATTCTTTATCATGCTAGGATTAGCAGGAAAAAGCAAAAAATTTCAGAATTGCACCTTGCAATGTGGAGATATTACTGTTTGTGCATTTACAATATTCATTGATTTTTGCCATTGAAAAACATGTTTTTCATATACCAGAAATGTTTGAAGCTACTGACTGAATGAAAGGAGCTGGCATCTCACTCTCTTTGAATCTTCTTTATCATGCTAGGATTAACAGGAAAAAGCAAAAAATTTCAGAATTGCACCTTGCAATGCGGAGAAATTACTGTTTGTGCATTTACAATATTCATTGATTTTTGCCATTGAAAAACATCATGTTATTCATATACCAGAAATGTTTGAAGCTACTGACTGAATGAAAGGAGCTGGCATCTCACTCTCTTTGAATCTTTATCATGCTAAGAGGAGCAGGAAAAAGCAAAAAATTTCAGAATTGCACCTTGCAATGCGGAGAAATTACTGTTTGTGCATTTACAATATTCATTGATTTTTGCAATTGAAAAACGTCCAGAAATGATTGAAGCTACTGACTGAATGAAAGGAGCTGGCATCTCACTCTCTTTGAATCTTCTTTATCATGCTAAGAGGAGCAGGAAAAAGCAAAAAATTTCAGAATTGCACCTTGCAATGCGGAGAAATTACTGTTTGTGCATTTACAATATTCATTGATTTTTGCCATTGAAAAACGTCCAGAAATGTTTGAAGCTACTGACTGAATGAAAGGAGCTGGCATCTCACTCTCTTTGAATCTTCTTTATCATGCTAGGATTAGCAGGAAAAAGCAAAAAATTTCAGAATTGCACCTTGCAATGTGGAGATATTACTGTTTGTGCATTTACAATATTCATTGATTTTTGCCATTGAAAAACATGTTTTTCATATACCAGAAATGTTTGAAGCTACTGACTGAATGAAAGGAGCTGGCATCTCACTCTCTTTGAATCTTCTTTATCATGCTAGGATTAACAGGAAAAAGCAAAAAATTTCAGAATTGCACCTTGCAATGTGGAGATATTACTGTTTGTGCATTTACAATATTCATTGATTTTTGCCATTGAAAAACATGTTTTTCATATACCAGAAATGTTTGAAGCTACTGACTGAATGAAAGGAGCTGGCATCTCACTCTCTTTGAATCTTCTTTATCATGCTAGGATTAACAGGAAAAAGCAAAAAATTTCAGAATTGCACCTTGCAATGTGGAGATATTACTGTTTGTGCATTTACAATATTCATTGATTTTTGCCATTGAAAAACGTCCAGAAATGTTTGAAGCTACTGACTGAATGAAAGGAGCTGGCATCTCACTCTCTTTGAATCTTCTTTATCATGCTAGGATTAGCAGGAAAAAGCAAAAAATTTCAGAATCGCACCTTGCAATGTGGAGATATTACTGTTTGTGCATTTACAATATTCATTGATTTTTGCCATTGAAAAACATGTTTTTCATATACCAGAAATGTTTGAAGCTACTGACTGAATGAAAGGAGCTGGCATCTCACTCTCTTTAAATCTTCTTTATCATGCTAGGATTAACAGGAAAAAGCAAAAAATTTCAGAATTGCACCTTGCAATGTGGAGATATTACTGTTTGTGCATTTACAATATTCATTGATTTTTGCCATTGAAAAACGTCCAGAAATGTTTGAAGCTACTGACTGAATGAAAGGAGCTGGCATCTCACTCTCTTTGAATCTTCTTTATCATGCTAGGATTAGCAGGAAAAAGCAAAAAATTTCAGAATTGCACCTTGGAATGTGGAGATATTACTGTTTGTGCATTTACAATATTCATTGATTTTTGCCATTGAAAAACATGTTTTTCATATACCAGAAATGTTTGAAGCTACTGACTGAATGAAAGGAGCTGGCATCTCACTCTCTTTGAATCTTCTTTATCATGCTAGGATTAACAGGAAAAAGCAAAAAATTTCAGAATTGCACCTTGCAATGCGGAGAAATTACTGTTTGTGCATTTACAATATTCATTGATTTTTGCCATTGAAAAACATCATGTTATTCATATACCAGAAATGTTTGAAGCTACTGACTGAATGAAAGGAGCTGGCATCTCACTCTCTTTGAATCTTTATCATGCTAAGAGGAGCAGGAAAAAGCAAAAAATTTCAGAATTGCACCTTGCAATGCGGAGAAATTACTGTTTGTGCATTTACAATATTCATTGATTTTTGCAATTGAAAAACGTCCAGAAATGATTGAAGCTACTGACTGAATGAAAGGAGCTGGCATCTCACTCTCTTTGAATCTTCTTTATCATGCTAAGAGGAGCAGGAAAAAGCAAAAAATTTCAGAATTGCACCTTGCAATGCGGAGAAATTACTGTTTGTGCATTTACAATATTCATTGATTTTTGCCATTGAAAAACGTCCAGAAATGTTTGAAGCTACTGACTGAATGAAAGGAGCTGGCATCTCACTCTCTTTGAATCTTCTTTATCATGCTAGGATTAGCAGGAAAAAGCAAAAAATTTCAGAATTGCACCTTGCAATGTGGAGATATTACAGTTTGTGCATTTACAATATTCATTGATTTTTGCCATTGAAAAACATGTTTTTCATATACCAGAAATGTTTGAAGCTACTGACTGAATGAAAGGAGCTGGCATCTCACTCTCTTTGAATCTTCTTTATCATGCTAGGATTAACAGGAAAAAGCAAAAAATTTCAGAATTGCACCTTGCAATGTGGAGATATTACTGTTTGTGCATTTACAATATTCATTGATTTTTGCCATTGAAAAACATGTTTTTCATATACCAGAAATGTTTGAAGCTACTGACTGAATGAAAGGAGCTGGCATCTCACTCTCTTTGAATCTTCTTTATCATGCTAGGATTAACAGGAAAAAGCAAAAAATTTCAGAATTGCACCTTGCAATGTGGAGATATTACTGTTTGTGCATTTACAATATTCATTGATTTTTGCCATTGAAAAACGTCCAGAAATGTTTGAAGCTACTGACTGAATGAAAGGAGCTGGCATCTCACTCTCTTTGAATCTTCTTTATCATGCTAGGATTAGCAGGAAAAAGCAAAAAATTTCAGAATTGCACCTTGCAATGTGGAGATATTACTGTTTGTGCATTTACAATATTCATTGATTTTTGCCATTGAAAAACATGTTTTTCATATACCAGAAATGTTTGAAGCTACTGACTGAATGAAAGGAGCTGGCATCTCACTCTCTTTGAATCTTCTTTATCATGCTAGGATTAGCAGGAAAAAGCAAAAAATTTCAGAATTGCACCTTGCAATGTGGAGATATTACTGTTTGTGCATTTACAATATTCATTGATTTTTGCCATTGAAAAACGTCCAGAAATGTTTGAAGCTACTGACTGAATGAAAGGAGCTGGCATCTCACTCTCTTTGAATCTTCTTTATCATGCTAGGATTAGCAGGAAAAAGCAAAAAATTTCAGAATTGCACCTTGCAATGTGGAGATATTACTGTTTGTGCATTTACAATATTCATTGATTTTTGCCATTGAAAAACGTTTTTCATATACCAGAAATGTTTGAAGCTACTGACTGAATGAAAGGAGCTGGCATCTCACTCTCTTTGAATCTTCTTTATCATGCTAGGATTAGCAGGAAAAAGCAAAAAATTTCAGAATTGCACCTTGCAATGTGGAGATATTACTGTTTGTGCATTTACAATATTCATTGATTTTTGCCATTGAAAAACATGTTTTTCATATACCAGAAATGTTTGAAGCTACTGACTGAATGAAAGGAGCTGGCATCTCACTCTCTTTGAATCTTCTTTATCATGCTAGGATTAGCAGGAAAAAGCAAAAAATTTCAGAATCGCACCTTGCAATGTGGAGATATTACTGTTTGTGCATTTACAATATTCATTGATTTTTGCCATTGAAAAACATGTTTTTCATATACCAGAAATGTTTGAAGCTACTGACTGAATGAAAGGAGCTGGCATCTCACTCTCTTTAAATCTTCTTTATCATGCTAGGATTAACAGGAAAAAGCAAAAAATTTCAGAATTGCACCTTGCAATGTGGAGATATTACTGTTTGTGCATTTACAATATTCATTGATTTTTGCCATTGAAAAACGTCCAGAAATGTTTGAAGCTACTGACTGAATGAAAGGAGCTGGCATCTCACTCTCTTTGAATATTCTTTATCATGCTAGGATTAGCAGGAAAAAGCAAAAAATTTCAGAATTGCACCTTGCAATGTGGAGATATTACTGTTTGTGCATTTACAATATTCATTGATTTTTGCCATTGAAAAACATGTTTTTCATATACCAGAAATGTTTGAAGCTACTGACTGAATGAAAGGAGCTGGCATCTCACTCTCTTTGAATCTTCTTTATCATGCTAGGATTAACAGGAAAAAGCAAAAAATTTCAGAATTGCACCTTGCAATGCGGAGAAATTACTGTTTGTGCATTTACAATATTCATTGATTTTTGCCATTGAAAAACATCATGTTATTCATATACCAGAAATGTTTGAAGCTACTGACTGAATGAAAGGAGCTGGCATCTCACTCTCTTTGAATCTTTATCATGCTAAGAGGAGCAGGAAAAAGCAAAAAATTTCAGAATTGCACCTTGCAATGCGGAGAAATTACTGTTTGTGCATTTACAATATTCATTGATTTTTGCAATTGAAAAACGTCCAGAAATGATTGAAGCTACTGACTGAATGAAAGGAGCTGGCATCTCACTCTCTTTGAATCTTCTTTATCATGCTAAGAGGAGCAGGAAAAAGCAAAAAATTTCAGAATTGCACCTTGCAATGCGGAGAAATTACTGTTTGTGCATTTACAATATTCATTGATTTTTGCCATTGAAAAACGTCCAGAAATGTTTGAAGCTACTGACTGAATGAAAGGAGCTGGCATCTCACTCTCTTTGAATCTTCTTTATCATGCTAGGATTAGCAGGAAAAAGCAAAAAATTTCAGAATTGCACCTTGCAATGTGGAGATATTACTGTTTGTGCATTTACAATATTCATTGATTTTTGCCATTGAAAAACATGTTTTTCATATACCAGAAATGTTTGAAGCTACTGACTGAATGAAAGGAGCTGGCATCTCACTCTCTTTGAATCTTCTTTATCATGCTAGGATTAACAGGAAAAAGCAAAAAATTTCAGAATTGCACCTTGCAATGTGGAGATATTACTGTTTGTGCATTTACAATATTCATTGATTTTTGCCATTGAAAAACATGTTTTTCATATACCAGAAATGTTTGAAGCTACTGACTGAATGAAAGGAGCTGGCATCTCACTCTCTTTGAATCTTCTTTATCATGCTAGGATTAACAGGAAAAAGCAAAAAATTTCAGAATTGCACCTTGCAATGTGGAGATATTACTGTTTGTGCATTTACAATATTCATTGATTTTTGCCATTGAAAAACGTCCAGAAATGTTTGAAGCTACTGACTGAATGAAAGGAGCTGGCATCTCACTCTCTTTGAATCTTCTTTATCATGCTAGGATTAGCAGGAAAAAGCAAAAAATTTCAGAATCGCACCTTGCAATGTGGAGATATTACTGTTTGTGCATTTACAATATTCATTGATTTTTGCCATTGAAAAACATGTTTTTCATATACCAGAAATGTTTGAAGCTACTGACTGAATGAAAGGAGCTGGCATCTCACTCTCTTTAAATCTTCTTTATCATGCTAGGATTAACAGGAAAAAGCAAAAAATTTCAGAATTGCACCTTGCAATGTGGAGATATTACTGTTTGTGCATTTACAATATTCATTGATTTTTGCCATTGAAAAACGTCCAGAAATGTTTGAAGCTACTGACTGAATGAAAGGAGCTGGCATCTCACTCTCTTTGAATCTTCTTTATCATGCTAGGATTAGCAGGAAAAAGCAAAAAATTTCAGAATTGCACCTTGGAATGTGGAGATATTACTGTTTGTGCATTTACAATATTCATTGATTTTTGCCATTGAAAAACATGTTTTTCATATACCAGAAATGTTTGAAGCTACTGACTGAATGAAAGGAGCTGGCATCTCACTCTCTTTGAATCTTCTTTATCATGCTAGGATTAACAGGAAAAAGCAAAAAATTTCAGAATTGCACCTTGCAATGCGGAGAAATTACTGTTTGTGCATTTACAATATTCATTGATTTTTGCCATTGAAAAACATCATGTTATTCATATACCAGAAATGTTTGAAGCTACTGACTGAATGAAAGGAGCTGGCATCTCACTCTCTTTGAATCTTTATCATGCTAAGAGGAGCAGGAAAAAGCAAAAAATTTCAGAATTGCACCTTGCAATGCGGAGAAATTACTGTTTGTGCATTTACAATATTCATTGATTTTTGCAATTGAAAAACGTCCAGAAATGATTGAAGCTACTGACTGAATGAAAGGAGCTGGCATCTCACTCTCTTTGAATCTTCTTTATCATGCTAAGAGGAGCAGGAAAAAGCAAAAAATTTCAGAATTGCACCTTGCAATGCGGAGAAATTACTGTTTGTGCATTTACAATATTCATTGATTTTTGCCATTGAAAAACGTCCAGAAATGTTTGAAGCTACTGACTGAATGAAAGGAGCTGGCATCTCACTCTCTTTGAATCTTCTTTATCATGCTAGGATTAGCAGGAAAAAGCAAAAAATTTCAGAATTGCACCTTGCAATGTGGAGATATTACTGTTTGTGCATTTACAATATTCATTGATTTTTGCCATTGAAAAACATGTTTTTCATATACCAGAAATGTTTGAAGCTACTGACTGAATGAAAGGAGCTGGCATCTCACTCTCTTTGAATCTTCTTTATCATGCTAGGATTAACAGGAAAAAGCAAAAAATTTCAGAATTGCACCTTGCAATGTGGAGATATTACTGTTTGTGCATTTACAATATTCATTGATTTTTGCCATTGAAAAACATGTTTTTCATATACCAGAAATGTTTGAAGCTACTGACTGAATGAAAGGAGCTGGCATCTCACTCTCTTTGAATCTTCTTTATCATGCTAGGATTAACAGGAAAAAGCAAAAAATTTCAGAATTGCACCTTGCAATGTGGAGATATTACTGTTTGTGCATTTACAATATTCATTGATTTTTGCCATTGAAAAACGTCCAGAAATGTTTGAAGCTACTGACTGAATGAAAGGAGCTGGCATCTCACTCTCTTTGAATCTTCTTTATCATGCTAGGATTAGCAGGAAAAAGCAAAAAATTTCAGAATTGCACCTTGCAATGTGGAGATATTACTGTTTGTGCATTTACAATATTCATTGATTTTTGCCATTGAAAAACATGTTTTTCATATACCAGAAATGTTTGAAGCTACTGACTGAATGAAAGGAGCTGGCATCTCACTCTCTTTGAATCTTCTTTATCATGCTAGGATTAACAGGAAAAAGCAAAAAATTTCAGAATTGCACCTTGCAATGTGGAGATATTACTGTTTGTGCATTTACAATATTCATTGATTTTTGCCATTGAAAAACGTCCAGAAATGTTTGAAGCTACTGACTGAATGAAAGGAGCTGGCATCTCACTCTCTTTGAATCTTCTTTATCATGCTAGGATTAACAGGAAAAAGCTAAAAATTTCAGAATTGCACCTTGCAATGTGGAGATATTACTGTTTGTGCATTTACAATATTCATTGATTTTTGCCATTGAAAAACATGTTTTTCATATACCAGAAATGTTTGAAGCTACTGACTGAATGAAAGGAGCTGGCATCTCACTCTCTTTGAATCTTCTTTATCATGCTAGGATTAGCAGGAAAAAGCAAAAAATTTCAGAATTGCACCTTGCAATGTGGAGATATTACTGTTTGTGCATTTACAATATTCATTGATTTTTGCCATTGAAAAACATGTTTTTCATATACCAGAAATGTTTGAAGCTACTGACTGAATGAAAGGAGCTGGCATCTCACTCTCTTTGAATCTTCTTTATCATGCTAGGATTAGCAGGAAAAAGCAAAAAATTTCAGAATTGCACCTTGCAATGTGGAGATATTACTGTTTGTGCATTTACAATATTCATTGATTTTTGCCATTGAAAAACGTCCAGAAATGTTTGAAGCTACTGACTGAATGAAAGGAGCTGGCATCTCACTCTCTTTGAATCTTCTTTATCATGCTAGGATTAGCAGGAAAAAGCAAAAAATTTCAGAATTGCACCTTGCAATGTGGAGATATTACTGTTTGTGCATTTACAATATTCATTGATTTTTGCCATTGAAAAACGTATCCAGAAATGTTTGAAGCTACTGACTGAATGAAAGGAGCTGGCATCTCACTCTCTTTGAATCTTCTTTATCATGCTAGGATTAGCAGGAAAAAGCAAAAAATTTCAGAATTGCACCTTGCAATGTGGAGATATTACTGTTTGTGCATTTACAATATTCATTGATTTTTGCCATTGAAAAACGTTTTTCATATACCAGAAATGTTTGAAGCTACTGACTGAATGAAAGGAGCTGGCATCTCACTCTCTTTGAATCTTCTTTATCATGCTAGGATTAGCAGGAAAAAGCAAAAAATTTCAGAATTGCACCTTGCAATGTGGAGATATTACTGTTTGTGCATTTACAATATTCATTGATTTTTGCCATTGAAAAACATGTTTTTCATATACCAGAAATGTTTGAAGCTACTGACTGAATGAAAGGAGCTGGCATCTCACTCTCTTTGAATCTTCTTTATCATGCTAGGATTAACAGGAAAAAGCAAAAAATTTCAGAATTGCACCTTGCAATGTGGAGATATTACTGTTTGTGCATTTACAATATTCATTGATTTTTGCCATTGAAAAACATGTTTTTCATATACCAGAAATGTTTGAAGCTACTGACTGAATGAAAGGAGCTGGCATCTCACTCTCTTTGAATCTTCTTTATCATGCTAGGATTAACAGGAAAAAGCAAAAAATTTCAGAATTGCACCTTGCAATGTGGAGATATTACTGTTTGTGCATTTACAATATTCATTGATTTTTGCCATTGAAAAACGTCCAGAAATGTTTGAAGCTACTGACTGAATGAAAGGAGCTGGCATCTCACTCTCTTTGAATCTTCTTTATCATGCTAGGATTAGCAGGAAAAAGCAAAAAATTTCAGAATTGCACCTTGCAATGTGGAGATATTACTGTTTGTGCATTTACAATATTCATTGATTTTTGCCATTGAAAAACATGTTTTTCATATACCAGAAATGTTTGAAGCTACTGACTGAATGAAAGGAGCTGGCATCTCACTCTCTTTGAATCTTCTTTATCATGCTAGGATTAGCAGGAAAAAGCAAAAAATTTCAGAATTGCACCTTGCAATGTGGAGATATTACTGTTTGTGCATTTACAATATTCATTGATTTTTGCCATTGAAAAACGTCCAGAAAATGTTTGAAGCTACTGACTGAATGAAAGAGCTGGCATCTCACTCTCTTTGAATCTTCTTTATCATGCTAGGATTAGCAGGAAAAAAGCAAAAAATTTCAGAATTGCACCTTGCAATGTGGAGATATTACTGTTTGTGCATTTACAATATTCATTGATTTTTGCCATTGAAAAACGTTTTTCATATACCAGAAATGTTTGAAGCTACTGACTGAATGAAAGGAGCTGGCATCTCACTCTCTTTGAATCTTCTTTATCATGCTAGGATTAGCAGGAAAAAGCAAAAAATTTCAGAATTGCACCTTGCAATGTGGAGATATTACTGTTTGTGCATTTACAATATTCATTGATTTTTGCCATTGAAAAAACATGTTTTTCATATACCAGAAATGTTTGAAGCTACTGACTGAATGAAAGAGCTGGCATCTCACTCTCTTTGAATCTTCTTTATCATGCTAGGATTAGCAGGAAAAAGCAAAAAATTTCAGAATCGCACCTTGCAATGTGGAGATATTACTGTTTGTGCATTTACAATATTCATTGATTTTTGCCATTGAAAAACATGTTTTTCATATACCAGAAATGTTTGAAGCTACTGACTGAATGAAAGGAGCTGGCATCTCACTCTCTTTAAATCTTCTTTATCATGCTAGGATTAACAGGAAAAAGCAAAAAATTTCAGAATTGCACCTTGCAATGTGGAGATATTACTGTTTGTGCATTTACATATTCATTGATTTTTGCCATTGAAAAACGTCCAGAAATGTTTGAAGCTACTGACTGAATGAAGGAGCTGGCATCTCACTCTCTTTGAATATTCTTTATCATGCTAGGATTAGCAGGAAAAAGCAAAAAATTTCAGAATTGCACCTTGCAATGTGGAGATATTACTGTTTGTGCATTTACAATATTCATTGATTTTTGCCATTGAAAAACATGTTTTTCATATACCAGAAATGTTTGAAGCTACTGACTGAATGAAAGGAGCTGGCATCTCACTCTCTTTGAATCTTCTTTATCATGCTAGGATTAACAGGAAAAAGCAAAAAATTTCAGAATTGCACCTTGCAATGCGGAGAAATTACTGTTTGTGCATTTACAATATTCATTGATTTTTGCCATTGAAAAACATCATGTTATTCATATACCAGAAATGTTTGAAGCTACTGACTGAATGAAAGGAGCTGGCATCTCACTCTCTTTGAATCTTTATCATGCTAAGAGGAGCAGGAAAAAGCAAAAAATTTCAGAATTGCACCTTGCAATGCGGAGAAATTACTGTTTGTGCATTTACAATATTCATTGATTTTTGCAATGAAAAACGTCCAGAAATGATTGAAGCTACTGACTGAATGAAAGGAGCTGGCATCTCACTCTCTTTGAATCTTCTTTATCATGCTAAGAGGAGCAGGAAAAAGCAAAAATTTCAGAATTGCACCTTGCAATGCGGAGAAATTACTGTTTGTGCATTTACAATATTCATTGATTTTTGCCATTGAAAAACGTCCAGAAATGTTTGAAGCTACTGACTGAATGAAAGGAGCTGGCATCTCACTCTCTTTGAATCTTCTTTATCATGCTAGGATTAGCAGGAAAAAGCAAAAAATTTCAGAATTGCACCTTGCAATGTGGAGATATTACTGTTTGTGCATTTACAATATTCATTGATTTTTGCCATTGAAAAACATGTTTTTCATATACCAGAAATGTTTGAAGCTACTGACTGAATGAAAGGAGCTGGCATCTCACTCTCTTTGAATCTTCTTTATCATGCTAGGATTAACAGGAAAAAGCAAAAAATTTCAGAATTGCACCTTGCAATGTGGAGATATTACTGTTTGTGCATTTACAATATTCATTGATTTTTGCCATTGAAAAACATGTTTTTCATATACCAGAAATGTTTGAAGCTACTGACTGAATGAAAGGAGCTGGCATCTCACTCTCTTTGAATCTTCTTTATCATGCTAGGATTAACAGGAAAAAGCAAAAAATTTCAGAATTGCACCTTGCAATGTGGAGATATTACTGTTTGTGCATTTACAATATTCATTGATTTTTGCCATTGAAAACGTCCAGAAATGTTTGAAGCTACTGACTGAATGAAAGGAGCTGGCATCTCACTCTCTTTGAATCTTCTTTATCATGCTAGGATTAGCAGGAAAAAGCAAAAAATTTCAGAATCGCACCTTGCAATGTGGAGATATTACTGTTTGTGCATTTACAATATTCATTGATTTTTGCCATTGAAAAACATGTTTTTCATATACCAGAAATGTTTGAAGCTACTGACTGAATGAAGGAGCTGGCATCTCACTCTCTTTAAATCTTCTTTATCATGCTAGGATTAACAGGAAAAAGCAAAAAATTTCAGAATTGCACCTTGCAATGTGGAGATATTACTGTTTGTGCATTTACAATATTCATTTGATTTTTGCCATTGAAAAACGTCCAGAAATGTTTGAAGCTACTGACTGAATGAAAGGAGCTGGCATCTCACTCTCTTTGAATCTTCTTTATCATGCTAGGATTAGCAGGAAAAAGCAAAAAATTTCAGAATTTGCACCTTGCAATGTGGAGATATTACTGTTTGTGCATTTACAATATTCATTGATTTTTGCCATTGAAAAACATGTTTTTCATATACCAGAAATGTTTGAAGCTACTGACTGAATGAAAGGAGCTGGCATCTCACTCTCTTTGAATCTTCTTTATCATGCTAGGATTAACAGGAAAAAGCAAAAAATTTCAGAATTGCACCTTGCAATGCGGAGAAATTACTGTTTGTGCATTTACAATATTCATTGATTTTTGCCATTGAAAACATCATGTTATTCATATACCAGAAATGTTTGAAGCTACTGACTGAATGAAAGGAGCTGGCATCTCACTCTCTTTGAATCTTTATCATGCTAAGAGGAGCAGGAAAAAGCAAAAAATTTCAGAATTGCACCTTGCAATGCGGAGAAATTACTGTTTGTGCATTTACAATATTCATTGATTTTTGCAATTGAAAAACGTCCAGAAATGATTGAAGCTACTGACTGAATGAAAGGAGCTGGCATCTCACTCTCTTTGAATCTTCTTTATCATGCTAAGAGGAGCAGGAAAAAGCAAAAAATTTCAGAATTGCACCTTGCAATGCGGAGAATTACTGTTTGTGCATTTACAATATTCATTGATTTTTGCCATTGAAAAACGTCCAGAAATGTTTGAAGCTACTGACTGAATGAAAGGAGCTGGCATCTCACTCTCTTTTGAATCTTCTTTATCATGCTAGGATTAGCAGGAAAAAGCAAAAAATTTCAGAATTGCACCTTGCAATGTGGAGATATTACTGTTTGTGCATTTACAATATTCATTGATTTTGCCATTGAAAAACATGTTTTTCATATACCAGAAATGTTTGAAGCTACTGACTGAATGAAAGGAGCTGGCATCTCACTCTCTTTGAATCTTCTTTATCATGCTAGGATTAACAGGAAAAAGCAAAAAATTCAGAATTGCACCTTGCAATGTGGAGATATTACTGTTTGTGCATTTACAATATTCATTGATTTTTGCCATTGAAAAACATGTTTTCATATACCAGAAATGTTTGAAGCTACTGACTGAATGAAAGGAGCTGGCATCTCACTCTCTTTGAATCTTCTTTATCATGCTAGGATTAACAGGAAAAAGCAAAAAATTTCAGAATTGCACCTTGCAATGTGGAGATATTACTGTTTGTGCATTTACAATATTCATTGATTTTTGCCATTGAAAAACGTCCAGAAATGTTTGAAGCTACTGACTGAATGAAAGGAGCTGGCATCTCACTCTCTTTGAATCTTCTTTATCATGCTAGGATTAGCAGGAAAAAGC
>NW_027371741.1:0-23790 GCF_046119375.1 Phyllobates terribilis
GCGCCCGGCGTCACCCACTCGGGGAGCGTCCGTGCAGGCCCCGCCGGGCCACACCACCCCTTACTTTTGGTGCACGAGACTCCGCGATGCTGGGGGGCTGCGCCAGAGGGGCGCTCGTCGGCCCGGCGGGCTCCAACTCATACTTACCTGGCAGGGGAGATACCATGATCACTAAGGTGGTTCTCCCAGGGTGAGGCTCATCCATTGCACTCCGGGTGTGCTGACCCCTGCGATTTCCCCAAATGCGGGAAACTCGACTGCATAATTTGTGGTAGTGGGGGACTGCGTTCGCGCTTTCCCCTGATTTCCTCCAGTCAATGACAGAACAGTGCTTTGGGAATGATGAGAAGCTCGGAGAGGTGGACGTGGCCTTTGGCTCCCCCTTGTGGGCCTACGCCGCCACCTTCTCCCTGCCCTGGCTAAGAAGGGACGAGTTGCTTGCTTCTTTGTTGGCTTGGGGCCTTTTGCCTTTGCTTTGTGCTTTGTTTGTTGGACTTGGCGCCCCCTGCCTGCTGCTGGGGATTGATCTGCTCGTTTGCATCTCATTCACTTGGTGACGACATGGCTCCCTCTGCTCTTCTGCAGGTGTCGGGACTAGCGCCCCAACATGCTGGATTTGCAGCGAACCAAAGGCATGCTTTGGAGCACACGAGGCAACGCCGTGTTCCAGGGAGAGCGCGAGCGGCCGAAAGCCTCCTCCTGCGCAGGCACGCTCAAGGGTGGCCACTTGCAGCGTCCCCATCTCGCGGCCGGAGCTGGAGTTGTGAGTGGCCCGCCGGTGCACAGCTGTCTGCCGTTCGGTCGGTCGACCCGAAGCAGCTGCTGGGCCTGCCCTTGAGCCTCCTCCACCGTGCGTCCTCCTGGCCGCAGCTGAGTGAGTCACGACAGGGTGCCAGCAGAGGGTGGCAGCTGCAGAGCTCTAGCTGCCTGCCTGTTCCCGGCCGCAGCGACGTAGTGCTTGGGAGCAGCCGCCCCTATATGCAAATGATCAGGCTGCTGCTGCTGTGCATCTTGGACGGTTTTCCGCTTGAGCTCGGCCTGCCCTCTGGGGGACGGACGGGGCGTCAGCTGCGCCTTGAGCGCCCGGCGTCACCCACTCGGGGAGCGTCCGTGCAGGCGCCGCCGGGCCACACCACCCCTTACTTTTGGTGCACGAGACTCCGCGATGCTGGGGGGCTGCGCCAGAGGGGCGCTCGTCGGCCCGGCGGGCTCCAACTCATACTTACCTGGCAGGGGAGATACCATGATCACTAAGGTGGTTCTCCCAGGGTGAGGCTCATCCATTGCACTCCGGGTGTGCTGACCCCTGCGATTTCCCCAAATGCGGGAAACTCGACTGCATAATTTGTGGTAGTGGGGGACTGCGTTCGCGCTTTCCCCTGATTTCCTCCAGTCAATGACAGAACAGTGCTTTGGGAATGATGAGAAGCTCGGAGAGGTGGACGTGGCCTTTGGCTCCCCCTTGTGGGCCTACGCCGCCACCTTCTCCCTGCCCTGGCTAAGAAGGGACGAGTTGCTTGCTTCTTTGTTGGCTTGGGGCCTTTTGCCTTTGCTTTGTGCTTTGTTTGTTGGACTTGGCGCCCCCTGCCTGCTGCTGGGGATTGATCTGCTCGTTTGCATCTCATTCACTTGGTGACGACATGGCTCCCTCTGCTCTTCTGCAGGTGTCGGGACTAGCGCCCCAACATGCTGGATTTGCAGCGAACCAAAGGCATGCTTTGGAGCACACGAGGCAACGCCGTGTTCCAGGGAGAGCGCGAGCGGCCGAAAGCCTCCTCCTGCGCAGGCACGCTCAAGGGTGGCCACTTGCAGCGTCCCCATCTCGCGGCCGGAGCTGGAGTTGTGAGTGGCCCGCCGGTGCACAGCTGTCTGCCGTTCGGTCGGTCGACCCGAAGCAGCTGCTGGGCCTGCCCTTGAGCCTCCTCCACCGTGCGTCCTCCTGGCCGCAGCTGAGTGAGTCACGACAGGGTGCCAGCAGAGGGTGGCAGCTGCAGAGCTCTAGCTGCCTGCCTGTTCCCGGCCGCAGCGACGTAGTGCTTGGGAGCAGCCGCCCCTATATGCAAATGATCAGGCTGCTGCTGCTGTGCATCTTGGACGGTTTTCCGCTTGAGCTCGGCCTGCCCTCTGGGGGACGGACGGGGCGTCAGCTGCGCCTTGAGCGCCCGGCGTCACCCACTCGGGGAGCGTCCGTGCAGGCGCCGCCGGGCCACACCACCCCTTACTTTTGGTGCACGAGACTCCGCGATGCTGGGGGGCTGCGCCAGAGGGGCGCTCGTCGGCCCGGCGGGCTCCAACTCATACTTACCTGGCAGGGGAGATACCATGATCACTAAGGTGGTTCTCCCAGGGTGAGGCTCATCCATTGCACTCCGGGTGTGCTGACCCCTGCGATTTCCCCAAATGCGGGAAACTCGACTGCATAATTTGTGGTAGTGGGGGACTGCGTTCGCGCTTTCCCCTGATTTCCTCCAGTCAATGACAGAACAGTGCTTTGGGAATGATGAGAAGCTCGGAGAGGTGGACGTGGCCTTTGGCTCCCCCTTGTGGGCCTACGCCGCCACCTTCTCCCTGCCCTGGCTAAGAAGGGACGAGTTGCTTGCTTCTTTGTTGGCTTGGGGCCTTTTGCCTTTGCTTTGTGCTTTGTTTGTTGGACTTGGCGCCCCCTGCCTGCTGCTGGGGATTGATCTGCTCGTTTGCATCTCATTCACTTGGTGACGACATGGCTCCCTCTGCTCTTCTGCAGGTGTCGGGACTAGCGCCCCAACATGCTGGATTTGCAGCGAACCAAAGGCATGCTTTGGAGCACACGAGGCAACGCCGTGTTCCAGGGAGAGCGCGAGCGGCCGAAAGCCTCCTCCTGCGCAGGCACGCTCAAGGGTGGCCACTTGCAGCGTCCCCATCTCGCGGCCGGAGCTGGAGTTGTGAGTGGCCCGCCGGTGCACAGCTGTCTGCCGTTCGGTCGGTCGACCCGAAGCAGCTGCTGGGCCTGCCCTTGAGCCTCCTCCACCGTGCGTCCTCCTGGCCGCAGCTGAGTGAGTCACGACAGGGTGCCAGCAGAGGGTGGCAGCTGCAGAGCTCTAGCTGCCTGCCTGTTCCCGGCCGCAGCGACGTAGTGCTTGGGAGCAGCCGCCCCTATATGCAAATGATCAGGCTGCTGCTGCTGTGCATCTTGGACGGTTTTCCGCTTGAGCTCGGCCTGCCCTCTGGGGGACGGACGGGGCGTCAGCTGCGCCTTGAGCGCCCGGCGTCACCCACTCGGGGAGCGTCCGTGCAGGCGCCGCCGGGCCACACCACCCCTTACTTTTGGTGCACGAGACTCCGCGATGCTGGGGGGCTGCGCCAGAGGGGCGCTCGTCGGCCCGGCGGGCTCCAACTCATACTTACCTGGCAGGGGAGATACCATGATCACTAAGGTGGTTCTCCCAGGGTGAGGCTCATCCATTGCACTCCGGGTGTGCTGACCCCTGCGATTTCCCCAAATGCGGGAAACTCGACTGCATAATTTGTGGTAGTGGGGGACTGCGTTCGCGCTTTCCCCTGATTTCCTCCAGTCAATGACAGAACAGTGCTTTGGGAATGATGAGAAGCTCGGAGAGGTGGACGTGGCCTTTGGCTCCCCCTTGTGGGCCTACGCCGCCACCTTCTCCCTGCCCTGGCTAAGAAGGGACGAGTTGCTTGCTTCTTTGTTGGCTTGGGGCCTTTTGCCTTTGCTTTGTGCTTTGTTTGTTGGACTTGGCGCCCCCTGCCTGCTGCTGGGGATTGATCTGCTCGTTTGCATCTCATTCACTTGGTGACGACATGGCTCCCTCTGCTCTTCTGCAGGTGTCGGGACTAGCGCCCCAACATGCTGGATTTGCAGCGAACCAAAGGCATGCTTTGGAGCACACGAGGCAACGCCGTGTTCCAGGGAGAGCGCGAGCGGCCGAAAGCCTCCTCCTGCGCAGGCACGCTCAAGGGTGGCCACTTGCAGCGTCCCCATCTCGCGGCCGGAGCTGGAGTTGTGAGTGGCCCGCCGGTGCACAGCTGTCTGCCGTTCGGTCGGTCGACCCGAAGCAGCTGCTGGGCCTGCCCTTGAGCCTCCTCCACCGTGCGTCCTCCTGGCCGCAGCTGAGTGAGTCACGACAGGGTGCCAGCAGAGGGTGGCAGCTGCAGAGCTCTAGCTGCCTGCCTGTTCCCGGCCGCAGCGACGTAGTGCTTGGGAGCAGCCGCCCCTATATGCAAATGATCAGGCTGCTGCTGCTGTGCATCTTGGACGGTTTTCCGCTTGAGCTCGGCCTGCCCTCTGGGGGACGGACGGGGCGTCAGCTGCGCCTTGAGCGCCCGGCGTCACCCACTCGGGGAGCGTCCGTGCAGGCGCCGCCGGGCCACACCACCCCTTACTTTTGGTGCACGAGACTCCGCGATGCTGGGGGGCTGCGCCAGAGGGGCGCTCGTCGGCCCGGCGGGCTCCAACTCATACTTACCTGGCAGGGGAGATACCATGATCACTAAGGTGGTTCTCCCAGGGTGAGGCTCATCCATTGCACTCCGGGTGTGCTGACCCCTGCGATTTCCCCAAATGCGGGAAACTCGACTGCATAATTTGTGGTAGTGGGGGACTGCGTTCGCGCTTTCCCCTGATTTCCTCCAGTCAATGACAGAACAGTGCTTTGGGAATGATGAGAAGCTCGGAGAGGTGGACGTGGCCTTTGGCTCCCCCTTGTGGGCCTACGCCGCCACCTTCTCCCTGCCCTGGCTAAGAAGGGACGAGTTGCTTGCTTCTTTGTTGGCTTGGGGCCTTTTGCCTTTGCTTTGTGCTTTGTTTGTTGGACTTGGCGCCCCCTGCCTGCTGCTGGGGATTGATCTGCTCGTTTGCATCTCATTCACTTGGTGACGACATGGCTCCCTCTGCTCTTCTGCAGGTGTCGGGACTAGCGCCCCAACATGCTGGATTTGCAGCGAACCAAAGGCATGCTTTGGAGCACACGAGGCAACGCCGTGTTCCAGGGAGAGCGCGAGCGGCCGAAAGCCTCCTCCTGCGCAGGCACGCTCAAGGGTGGCCACTTGCAGCGTCCCCATCTCGCGGCCGGAGCTGGAGTTGTGAGTGGCCCGCCGGTGCACAGCTGTCTGCCGTTCGGTCGGTCGACCCGAAGCAGCTGCTGGGCCTGCCCTTGAGCCTCCTCCACCGTGCGTCCTCCTGGCCGCAGCTGAGTGAGTCACGACAGGGTGCCAGCAGAGGGTGGCAGCTGCAGAGCTCTAGCTGCCTGCCTGTTCCCGGCCGCAGCGACGTAGTGCTTGGGAGCAGCCGCCCCTATATGCAAATGATCAGGCTGCTGCTGCTGTGCATCTTGGACGGTTTTCCGCTTGAGCTCGGCCTGCCCTCTGGGGGACGGACGGGGCGTCAGCTGCGCCTTGAGCGCCCGGCGTCACCCACTCGGGGAGCGTCCGTGCAGGCGCCGCCGGGCCACACCACCCCTTACTTTTGGTGCACGAGACTCCGCGATGCTGGGGGGCTGCGCCAGAGGGGCGCTCGTCGGCCCGGCGGGCTCCAACTCATACTTACCTGGCAGGGGAGATACCATGATCACTAAGGTGGTTCTCCCAGGGTGAGGCTCATCCATTGCACTCCGGGTGTGCTGACCCCTGCGATTTCCCCAAATGCGGGAAACTCGACTGCATAATTTGTGGTAGTGGGGGACTGCGTTCGCGCTTTCCCCTGATTTCCTCCAGTCAATGACAGAACAGTGCTTTGGGAATGATGAGAAGCTCGGAGAGGTGGACGTGGCCTTTGGCTCCCCCTTGTGGGCCTACGCCGCCACCTTCTCCCTGCCCTGGCTAAGAAGGGACGAGTTGCTTGCTTCTTTGTTGGCTTGGGGCCTTTTGCCTTTGCTTTGTGCTTTGTTTGTTGGACTTGGCGCCCCCTGCCTGCTGCTGGGGATTGATCTGCTCGTTTGCATCTCATTCACTTGGTGACGACATGGCTCCCTCTGCTCTTCTGCAGGTGTCGGGACTAGCGCCCCAACATGCTGGATTTGCAGCGAACCAAAGGCATGCTTTGGAGCACACGAGGCAACGCCGTGTTCCAGGGAGAGCGCGAGCGGCCGAAAGCCTCCTCCTGCGCAGGCACGCTCAAGGGTGGCCACTTGCAGCGTCCCCATCTCGCGGCCGGAGCTGGAGTTGTGAGTGGCCCGCCGGTGCACAGCTGTCTGCCGTTCGGTCGGTCGACCCGAAGCAGCTGCTGGGCCTGCCCTTGAGCCTCCTCCACCGTGCGTCCTCCTGGCCGCAGCTGAGTGAGTCACGACAGGGTGCCAGCAGAGGGTGGCAGCTGCAGAGCTCTAGCTGCCTGCCTGTTCCCGGCCGCAGCGACGTAGTGCTTGGGAGCAGCCGCCCCTATATGCAAATGATCAGGCTGCTGCTGCTGTGCATCTTGGACGGTTTTCCGCTTGAGCTCGGCCTGCCCTCTGGGGGACGGACGGGGCGTCAGCTGCGCCTTGAGCGCCCGGCGTCACCCACTCGGGGAGCGTCCGTGCAGGCGCCGCCGGGCCACACCACCCCTTACTTTTGGTGCACGAGACTCCGCGATGCTGGGGGGCTGCGCCAGAGGGGCGCTCGTCGGCCCGGCGGGCTCCAACTCATACTTACCTGGCAGGGGAGATACCATGATCACTAAGGTGGTTCTCCCAGGGTGAGGCTCATCCATTGCACTCCGGGTGTGCTGACCCCTGCGATTTCCCCAAATGCGGGAAACTCGACTGCATAATTTGTGGTAGTGGGGGACTGCGTTCGCGCTTTCCCCTGATTTCCTCCAGTCAATGACAGAACAGTGCTTTGGGAATGATGAGAAGCTCGGAGAGGTGGACGTGGCCTTTGGCTCCCCCTTGTGGGCCTACCCCGCCACCTTCTCCCTGCCCTGGCTAAGAAGGGACGAGTTGCTTGCTTCTTTGTTGGCTTGGGGCCTTTTGCCTTTGCTTTGTGCTTTGTTTGTTGGACTTGGCGCCCCCTGCCTGCTGCTGGGGATTGATCTGCTCGTTTGCATCTCATTCACTTGGTGACGACATGGCTCCCTCTGCTCTTCTGCAGGTGTCGGGACTAGCGCCCCAACATGCTGGATTTGCAGCGAACCAAAGGCATGCTTTGGAGCACACGAGGCAACGCCGTGTTCCAGGGAGAGCGCGAGCGGCCGAAAGCCTCCTCCTGCGCAGGCACGCTCAAGGGTGGCCACTTGCAGCGTCCCCATCTCGCGGCCGGAGCTGGAGTTGTGAGTGGCCCGCCGGTGCACAGCTATCTGCCGTTCGGTCGGTCGACCCGAAGCAGCTGCTGGGCCTGCCCTTGAGCCTCCTCCACCGTGCGTCCTCCTGGCCGCAGCTGAGTGAGTCACGACAGGGTGCCAGCAGAGGGTGGCAGCTGCAGAGCTCTAGCTGCCTGCCTGTTCCCGGCCGCAGCGACGTAGTGCTTGGGAGCAGCCGCCCCTATATGCAAATGATCAGGCTGCTGCTGCTGTGCATCTTGGACGGTTTTCCGCTTGAGCTCGGCCTGCCCTCTGGGGGACGGACGGGGCGTCAGCTGCGCCTTGAGCGCCCGGCGTCACCCACTCGGGGAGCGTCCGTGCAGGCGCCGCCGGGCCACACCACCCCTTACTTTTGGTGCACGAGACTCCGCGATGCTGGGGGGCTGCGCCAGAGGGGCGCTCGTCGGCCCGGCGGGCTCCAACTCATACTTACCTGGCAGGGGAGATACCATGATCACTAAGGTGGTTCTCCCAGGGTGAGGCTCATCCATTGCACTCCGGGTGTGCTGACCCCTGCGATTTCCCCAAATGCGGGAAACTCGACTGCATAATTTGTGGTAGTGGGGGACTGCGTTCGCGCTTTCCCCTGATTTCCTCCAGTCAATGACAGAACAGTGCTTTGGGAATGATGAGAAGCTCGGAGAGGTGGACGTGGCCTTTGGCTCCCCCTTGTGGGCCTACGCCGCCACCTTCTCCCTGCCCTGGCTAAGAAGGGACGAGTTGCTTGCTTCTTTGTTGGCTTGGGGCCTTTTGCCTTTGCTTTGTGCTTTGTTTGTTGGACTTGGCGCCCCCTGCCTGCTGCTGGGGATTGATCTGCTCGTTTGCATCTCATTCACTTGGTGACGACATGGCTCCCTCTGCTCTTCTGCAGGTGTCGGGACTAGCGCCCCAACATGCTGGATTTGCAGCGAACCAAAGGCATGCTTTGGAGCACACGAGGCAACGCCGTGTTCCAGGGAGAGCGCGAGCGGCCGAAAGCCTCCTCCTGCGCAGGCACGCTCAAGGGTGGCCACTTGCAGCGTCCCCATCTCGCGGCCGGAGCTGGAGTTGTGAGTGGCCCGCCGGTGCACAGCTGTCTGCCGTTCGGTCGGTCGACCCGAAGCAGCTGCTGGGCCTGCCCTTGAGCCTCCTCCACCGTGCGTCCTCCTGGCCGCAGCTGAGTGAGTCACGACAGGGTGCCAGCAGAGGGTGGCAGCTGCAGAGCTCTAGCTGCCTGCCTGTTCCCGGCCGCAGCGACGTAGTGCTTGGGAGCAGCCGCCCCTATATGCAAATGATCAGGCTGCTGCTGCTGTGCATCTTGGACGGTTTTCCGCTTGAGCTCGGCCTGCCCTCTGGGGGACGGACGGGGCGTCAGCTGCGCCTTGAGCGCCCGGCGTCACCCACTCGGGGAGCGTCCGTGCAGGCGCCGCCGGGCCACACCACCCCTTACTTTTGGTGCACGAGACTCCGCGATGCTGGGGGGCTGCGCCAGAGGGGCGCTCGTCGGCCCGGCGGGCTCCAACTCATACTTACCTGGCAGGGGAGATACCATGATCACTAAGGTGGTTCTCCCAGGGTGAGGCTCATCCATTGCACTCCGGGTGTGCTGACCCCTGCGATTTCCCCAAATGCGGGAAACTCGACTGCATAATTTGTGGTAGTGGGGGACTGCGTTCGCGCTTTCCCCTGATTTCCTCCAGTCAATGACAGAACAGTGCTTTGGGAATGATGAGAAGCTCGGAGAGGTGGACGTGGCCTTTGGCTCCCCCTTGTGGGCCTACGCCGCCACCTTCTCCCTGCCCTGGCTAAGAAGGGACGAGTTGCTTGCTTCTTTGTTGGCTTGGGGCCTTTTGCCTTTGCTTTGTGCTTTGTTTGTTGGACTTGGCGCCCCCTGCCTGCTGCTGGGGATTGATCTGCTCGTTTGCATCTCATTCACTTGGTGACGACATGGCTCCCTCTGCTCTTCTGCAGGTGTCGGGACTAGCGCCCCAACATGCTGGATTTGCAGCGAACCAAAGGCATGCTTTGGAGCACACGAGGCAACGCCGTGTTCCAGGGAGAGCGCGAGCGGCCGAAAGCCTCCTCCTGCGCAGGCACGCTCAAGGGTGGCCACTTGCAGCGTCCCCATCTCGCGGCCGGAGCTGGAGTTGTGAGTGGCCCGCCGGTGCACAGCTGTCTGCCGTTCGGTCGGTCGACCCGAAGCAGCTGCTGGGCCTGCCCTTGAGCCTCCTCCACCGTGCGTCCTCCTGGCCGCAGCTGAGTGAGTCACGACAGGGTGCCAGCAGAGGGTGGCAGCTGCAGAGCTCTAGCTGCCTGCCTGTTCCCGGCCGCAGCGACGTAGTGCTTGGGAGCAGCCGCCCCTATATGCAAATGATCAGGCTGCTGCTGCTGTGCATCTTGGACGGTTTTCCGCTTGAGCTCGGCCTGCCCTCTGGGGGACGGACGGGGCGTCAGCTGCGCCTTGAGCGCCCGGCGTCACCCACTCGGGGAGCGTCCGTGCAGGCGCCGCCGGGCCACACCACCCCTTACTTTTGGTGCACGAGACTCCGCGATGCTGGGGGGCTGCGCCAGAGGGGCGCTCGTCGGCCCGGCGGGCTCCAACTCATACTTACCTGGCAGGGGAGATACCATGATCACTAAGGTGGTTCTCCCAGGGTGAGGCTCATCCATTGCACTCCGGGTGTGCTGACCCCTGCGATTTCCCCAAATGCGGGAAACTCGACTGCATAATTTGTGGTAGTGGGGGACTGCGTTCGCGCTTTCCCCTGATTTCCTCCAGTCAATGACAGAACAGTGCTTTGGGAATGATGAGAAGCTCGGAGAGGTGGACGTGGCCTTTGGCTCCCCCTTGTGGGCCTACGCCGCCACCTTCTCCCTGCCCTGGCTAAGAAGGGACGAGTTGCTTGCTTCTTTGTTGGCTTGGGGCCTTTTGCCTTTGCTTTGTGCTTTGTTTGTTGGACTTGGCGCCCCCTGCCTGCTGCTGGGGATTGATCTGCTCGTTTGCATCTCATTCACTTGGTGACGACATGGCTCCCTCTGCTCTTCTGCAGGTGTCGGGACTAGCGCCCCAACATGCTGGATTTGCAGCGAACCAAAGGCATGCTTTGGAGCACACGAGGCAACGCCGTGTTCCAGGGAGAGCGCGAGCGGCCGAAAGCCTCCTCCTGCGCAGGCACGCTCAAGGGTGGCCACTTGCAGCGTCCCCATCTCGCGGCCGGAGCTGGAGTTGTGAGTGGCCCGCCGGTGCACAGCTGTCTGCCGTTCGGTCGGTCGACCCGAAGCAGCTGCTGGGCCTGCCCTTGAGCCTCCTCCACCGTGCGTCCTCCTGGCCGCAGCTGAGTGAGTCACGACAGGGTGCCAGCAGAGGGTGGCAGCTGCAGAGCTCTAGCTGCCTGCCTGTTCCCGGCCGCAGCGACGTAGTGCTTGGGAGCAGCCGCCCCTATATGCAAATGATCAGGCTGCTGCTGCTGTGCATCTTGGACGGTTTTCCGCTTGAGCTCGGCCTGCCCTCTGGGGGACGGACGGGGCGTCAGCTGCGCCTTGAGCGCCCGGCGTCACCCACTCGGGGAGCGTCCGTGCAGGCGCCGCCGGGCCACACCACCCCTTACTTTTGGTGCACGAGACTCCGCGATGCTGGGGGGCTGCGCCAGAGGGGCGCTCGTCGGCCCGGCGGGCTCCAACTCATACTTACCTGGCAGGGGAGATACCATGATCACTAAGGTGGTTCTCCCAGGGTGAGGCTCATCCATTGCACTCCGGGTGTGCTGACCCCTGCGATTTCCCCAAATGCGGGAAACTCGACTGCATAATTTGTGGTAGTGGGGGACTGCGTTCGCGCTTTCCCCTGATTTCCTCCAGTCAATGACAGAACAGTGCTTTGGGAATGATGAGAAGCTCGGAGAGGTGGACGTGGCCTTTGGCTCCCCCTTGTGGGCCTACGCCGCCACCTTCTCCCTGCCCTGGCTAAGAAGGGACGAGTTGCTTGCTTCTTTGTTGGCTTGGGGCCTTTTGCCTTTGCTTTGTGCTTTGTTTGTTGGACTTGGCGCCCCCTGCCTGCTGCTGGGGATTGATCTGCTCGTTTGCATCTCATTCACTTGGTGACGACATGGCTCCCTCTGCTCTTCTGCAGGTGTCGGGACTAGCGCCCCAACATGCTGGATTTGCAGCGAACCAAAGGCATGCTTTGGAGCACACGAGGCAACGCCGTGTTCCAGGGAGAGCGCGAGCGGCCGAAAGCCTCCTCCTGCGCAGGCACGCTCAAGGGTGGCCACTTGCAGCGTCCCCATCTCGCGGCCGGAGCTGGAGTTGTGAGTGGCCCGCCGGTGCACAGCTGTCTGCCGTTCGGTCGGTCGACCCGAAGCAGCTGCTGGGCCTGCCCTTGAGCCTCCTCCACCGTGCGTCCTCCTGGCCGCAGCTGAGTGAGTCACGACAGGGTGCCAGCAGAGGGTGGCAGCTGCAGAGCTCTAGCTGCCTGCCTGTTCCCGGCCGCAGCGACGTAGTGCTTGGGAGCAGCCGCCCCTATATGCAAATGATCAGGCTGCTGCTGCTGTGCATCTTGGACGGTTTTCCGCTTGAGCTCGGCCTGCCCTCTGGGGGACGGACGGGGCGTCAGCTGCGCCTTGAGCGCCCGGCGTCACCCACTCGGGGAGCGTCCGTGCAGGCGCCGCCGGGCCACACCACCCCTTACTTTTGGTGCACGAGACTCCGCGATGCTGGGGGGCTGCGCCAGAGGGGCGCTCGTCGGCCCGGCGGGCTCCAACTCATACTTACCTGGCAGGGGAGATACCATGATCACTAAGGTGGTTCTCCCAGGGTGAGGCTCATCCATTGCACTCCGGGTGTGCTGACCCCTGCGATTTCCCCAAATGCGGGAAACTCGACTGCATAATTTGTGGTAGTGGGGGACTGCGTTCGCGCTTTCCCCTGATTTCCTCCAGTCAATGACAGAACAGTGCTTTGGGAATGATGAGAAGCTCGGAGAGGTGGACGTGGCCTTTGGCTCCCCCTTGTGGGCCTACGCCGCCACCTTCTCCCTGCCCTGGCTAAGAAGGGACGAGTTGCTTGCTTCTTTGTTGGCTTGGGGCCTTTTGCCTTTGCTTTGTGCTTTGTTTGTTGGACTTGGCGCCCCCTGCCTGCTGCTGGGGATTGATCTGCTCGTTTGCATCTCATTCACTTGGTGACGACATGGCTCCCTCTGCTCTTCTGCAGGTGTCGGGACTAGCGCCCCAACATGCTGGATTTGCAGCGAACCAAAGGCATGCTTTGGAGCACACGAGGCAACGCCGTGTTCCAGGGAGAGCGCGAGCGGCCGAAAGCCTCCTCCTGCGCAGGCACGCTCAAGGGTGGCCACTTGCAGCGTCCCCATCTCGCGGCCGGAGCTGGAGTTGTGAGTGGCCCGCCGGTGCACAGCTGTCTGCCGTTCGGTCGGTCGACCCGAAGCAGCTGCTGGGCCTGCCCTTGAGCCTCCTCCACCGTGCGTCCTCCTGGCCGCAGCTGAGTGAGTCACGACAGGGTGCCAGCAGAGGGTGGCAGCTGCAGAGCTCTAGCTGCCTGCCTGTTCCCGGCCGCAGCGACGTAGTGCTTGGGAGCAGCCGCCCCTATATGCAAATGATCAGGCTGCTGCTGCTGTGCATCTTGGACGGTTTTCCGCTTGAGCTCGGCCTGCCCTCTGGGGGACGGACGGGGCGTCAGCTGCGCCTTGAGCGCCCGGCGTCACCCACTCGGGGAGCGTCCGTGCAGGCGCCGCCGGGCCACACCACCCCTTACTTTTGGTGCACGAGACTCCGCGATGCTGGGGGGCTGCGCCAGAGGGGCGCTCGTCGGCCCGGCGGGCTCCAACTCATACTTACCTGGCAGGGGAGATACCATGATCACTAAGGTGGTTCTCCCAGGGTGAGGCTCATCCATTGCACTCCGGGTGTGCTGACCCCTGCGATTTCCCCAAATGCGGGAAACTCGACTGCATAATTTGTGGTAGTGGGGGACTGCGTTCGCGCTTTCCCCTGATTTCCTCCAGTCAATGACAGAACAGTGCTTTGGGAATGATGAGAAGCTCGGAGAGGTGGACGTGGCCTTTGGCTCCCCCTTGTGGGCCTACGCCGCCACCTTCTCCCTGCCCTGGCTAAGAAGGGACGAGTTGCTTGCTTCTTTGTTGGCTTGGGGCCTTTTGCCTTTGCTTTGTGCTTTGTTTGTTGGACTTGGCGCCCCCTGCCTGCTGCTGGGGATTGATCTGCTCGTTTGCATCTCATTCACTTGGTGACGACATGGCTCCCTCTGCTCTTCTGCAGGTGTCGGGACTAGCGCCCCAACATGCTGGATTTGCAGCGAACCAAAGGCATGCTTTGGAGCACACGAGGCAACGCCGTGTTCCAGGGAGAGCGCGAGCGGCCGAAAGCCTCCTCCTGCGCAGGCACGCTCAAGGGTGGCCACTTGCAGCGTCCCCATCTCGCGGCCGGAGCTGGAGTTGTGAGTGGCCCGCCGGTGCACAGCTGTCTGCCGTTCGGTCGGTCGACCCGAAGCAGCTGCTGGGCCTGCCCTTGAGCCTCCTCCACCGTGCGTCCTCCTGGCCGCAGCTGAGTGAGTCACGACAGGGTGCCAGCAGAGGGTGGCAGCTGCAGAGCTCTAGCTGCCTGCCTGTTCCCGGCCGCAGCGACGTAGTGCTTGGGAGCAGCCGCCCCTATATGCAAATGATCAGGCTGCTGCTGCTGTGCATCTTGGACGGTTTTCCGCTTGAGCTCGGCCTGCCCTCTGGGGGACGGACGGGGCGTCAGCTGCGCCTTGAGCGCCCGGCGTCACCCACTCGGGGAGCGTCCGTGCAGGCGCCGCCGGGCCACACCACCCCTTACTTTTGGTGCACGAGACTCCGCGATGCTGGGGGGCTGCGCCAGAGGGGCGCTCGTCGGCCCGGCGGGCTCCAACTCATACTTACCTGGCAGGGGAGATACCATGATCACTAAGGTGGTTCTCCCAGGGTGAGGCTCATCCATTGCACTCCGGGTGTGCTGACCCCTGCGATTTCCCCAAATGCGGGAAACTCGACTGCATAATTTGTGGTAGTGGGGGACTGCGTTCGCGCTTTCCCCTGATTTCCTCCAGTCAATGACAGAACAGTGCTTTGGGAATGATGAGAAGCTCGGAGAGGTGGACGTGGCCTTTGGCTCCCCCTTGTGGGCCTACGCCGCCACCTTCTCCCTGCCCTGGCTAAGAAGGGACGAGTTGCTTGCTTCTTTGTTGGCTTGGGGCCTTTTGCCTTTGCTTTGTGCTTTGTTTGTTGGACTTGGCGCCCCCTGCCTGCTGCTGGGGATTGATCTGCTCGTTTGCATCTCATTCACTTGGTGACGACATGGCTCCCTCTGCTCTTCTGCAGGTGTCGGGACTAGCGCCCCAACATGCTGGATTTGCAGCGAACCAAAGGCATGCTTTGGAGCACACGAGGCAACGCCGTGTTCCAGGGAGAGCGCGAGCGGCCGAAAGCCTCCTCCTGCGCAGGCACGCTCAAGGGTGGCCACTTGCAGCGTCCCCATCTCGCGGCCGGAGCTGGAGTTGTGAGTGGCCCGCCGGTGCACAGCTGTCTGCCGTTCGGTCGGTCGACCCGAAGCAGCTGCTGGGCCTGCCCTTGAGCCTCCTCCACCGTGCGTCCTCCTGGCCGCAGCTGAGTGAGTCACGACAGGGTGCCAGCAGAGGGTGGCAGCTGCAGAGCTCTAGCTGCCTGCCTGTTCCCGGCCGCAGCGACGTAGTGCTTGGGAGCAGCCGCCCCTATATGCAAATGATCAGGCTGCTGCTGCTGTGCATCTTGGACGGTTTTCCGCTTGAGCTCGGCCTGCCCTCTGGGGGACGGACGGGGCGTCAGCTGCGCCTTGAGCGCCCGGCGTCACCCACTCGGGGAGCGTCCGTGCAGGCGCCGCCGGGCCACACCACCCCTTACTTTTGGTGCACGAGACTCCGCGATGCTGGGGGGCTGCGCCAGAGGGGCGCTCGTCGGCCCGGCGGGCTCCAACTCATACTTACCTGGCAGGGGAGATACCATGATCACTAAGGTGGTTCTCCCAGGGTGAGGCTCATCCATTGCACTCCGGGTGTGCTGACCCCTGCGATTTCCCCAAATGCGGGAAACTCGACTGCATAATTTGTGGTAGTGGGGGACTGCGTTCGCGCTTTCCCCTGATTTCCTCCAGTCAATGACAGAACAGTGCTTTGGGAATGATGAGAAGCTCGGAGAGGTGGACGTGGCCTTTGGCTCCCCCTTGTGGGCCTACGCCGCCACCTTCTCCCTGCCCTGGCTAAGAAGGGACGAGTTGCTTGCTTCTTTGTTGGCTTGGGGCCTTTTGCCTTTGCTTTGTGCTTTGTTTGTTGGACTTGGCGCCCCCTGCCTGCTGCTGGGGATTGATCTGCTCGTTTGCATCTCATTCACTTGGTGACGACATGGCTCCCTCTGCTCTTCTGCAGGTGTCGGGACTAGCGCCCCAACATGCTGGATTTGCAGCGAACCAAAGGCATGCTTTGGAGCACACGAGGCAACGCCGTGTTCCAGGGAGAGCGCGAGCGGCCGAAAGCCTCCTCCTGCGCAGGCACGCTCAAGGGTGGCCACTTGCAGCGTCCCCATCTCGCGGCCGGAGCTGGAGTTGTGAGTGGCCCGCCGGTGCACAGCTGTCTGCCGTTCGGTCGGTCGACCCGAAGCAGCTGCTGGGCCTGCCCTTGAGCCTCCTCCACCGTGCGTCCTCCTGGCCGCAGCTGAGTGAGTCACGACAGGGTGCCAGCAGAGGGTGGCAGCTGCAGAGCTCTAGCTGCCTGCCTGTTCCCGGCCGCAGCGACGTAGTGCTTGGGAGCAGCCGCCCCTATATGCAAATGATCAGGCTGCTGCTGCTGTGCATCTTGGACGGTTTTCCGCTTGAGCTCGGCCTGCCCTCTGGGGGACGGACGGGGCGTCAGCTGCGCCTTGAGCGCCCGGCGTCACCCACTCGGGGAGCGTCCGTGCAGGCGCCGCCGGGCCACACCACCCCTTACTTTTGGTGCACGAGACTCCGCGATGCTGGGGGGCTGCGCCAGAGGGGCGCTCGTCGGCCCGGCGGGCTCCAACTCATACTTACCTGGCAGGGGAGATACCATGATCACTAAGGTGGTTCTCCCAGGGTGAGGCTCATCCATTGCACTCCGGGTGTGCTGACCCCTGCGATTTCCCCAAATGCGGGAAACTCGACTGCATAATTTGTGGTAGTGGGGGACTGCGTTCGCGCTTTCCCCTGATTTCCTCCAGTCAATGACAGAACAGTGCTTTGGGAATGATGAGAAGCTCGGAGAGGTGGACGTGGCCTTTGGCTCCCCCTTGTGGGCCTACGCCGCCACCTTCTCCCTGCCCTGGCTAAGAAGGGACGAGTTGCTTGCTTCTTTGTTGGCTTGGGGCCTTTTGCCTTTGCTTTGTGCTTTGTTTGTTGGACTTGGCGCCCCCTGCCTGCTGCTGGGGATTGATCTGCTCGTTTGCATCTCATTCACTTGGTGACGACATGGCTCCCTCTGCTCTTCTGCAGGTGTCGGGACTAGCGCCCCAACATGCTGGATTTGCAGCGAACCAAAGGCATGCTTTGGAGCACACGAGGCAACGCCGTGTTCCAGGGAGAGCGCGAGCGGCCGAAAGCCTCCTCCTGCGCAGGCACGCTCAAGGGTGGCCACTTGCAGCGTCCCCATCTCGCGGTCGGAGCTGGAGTTGTGAGTGGCCCGCCGGTGCACAGCTGTCTGCCGTTCGGTCGGTCGACCCGAAGCAGCTGCTGGGCCTGCCCTTGAGCCTCCTCCACCGTGCGTCCTCCTGGCCGCAGCTGAGTGAGTCACGACAGGGTGCCAGCAGAGGGTGGCAGCTGCAGAGCTCTAGCTGCCTGCCTGTTCCCGGCCGCAGCGACGTAGTGCTTGGGAGCAGCCGCCCCTATATGCAAATGATCAGGCTGCTGCTGCTGTGCATCTTGGACGGTTTTCCGCTTGAGCTCGGCCTGCCCTCTGGGGGACGGACGGGGCGTCAGCTGCGCCTTGAGCGCCCGGCGTCACCCACTCGGGGAGCGTCCGTGCAGGCGCCGCCGGGCCACACCACCCCTTACTTTTGGTGCACGAGACTCCGCGATGCTGGGGGGCTGCGCCAGAGGGGCGCTCGTCGGCCCGGCGGGCTCCAACTCATACTTACCTGGCAGGGGAGATACCATGATCACTAAGGTGGTTCTCCCAGGGTGAGGCTCATCCATTGCACTCCGGGTGTGCTGACCCCTGCGATTTCCCCAAATGCGGGAAACTCGACTGCATAATTTGTGGTAGTGGGGGACTGCGTTCGCGCTTTCCCCTGATTTCCTCCAGTCAATGACAGAACAGTGCTTTGGGAATGATGAGAAGCTCGGAGAGGTGGACGTGGCCTTTGGCTCCCCCTTGTGGGCCTACGCCGCCACCTTCTCCCTGCCCTGGCTAAGAAGGGACGAGTTGCTTGCTTCTTTGTTGGCTTGGGGCCTTTTGCCTTTGCTTTGTGCTTTGTTTGTTGGACTTGGCGCCCCCTGCCTGCTGCTGGGGATTGATCTGCTCGTTTGCATCTCATTCACTTGGTGACGACATGGCTCCCTCTGCTCTTCTGCAGGTGTCGGGACTAGCGCCCCAACATGCTGGATTTGCAGCGAACCAAAGGCATGCTTTGGAGCACACGAGGCAACGCCGTGTTCCAGGGAGAGCGCGAGCGGCCGAAAGCCTCCTCCTGCGCAGGCACGCTCAAGGGTGGCCACTTGCAGCGTCCCCATCTCGCGGCCGGAGCTGGAGTTGTGAGTGGCCCGCCGGTGCACAGCTGTCTGCCGTTCGGTCGGTCGACCCGAAGCAGCTGCTGGGCCTGCCCTTGAGCCTCCTCCACCGTGCGTCCTCCTGGCCGCAGCTGAGTGAGTCACGACAGGGTGCCAGCAGAGGGTGGCAGCTGCAGAGCTCTAGCTGCCTGCCTGTTCCCGGCCGCAGCGACGTAGTGCTTGGGAGCAGCCGCCCCTATATGCAAATGATCAGGCTGCTGCTGCTGTGCATCTTGGACGGTTTTCCGCTTGAGCTCGGCCTGCCCTCTGGGGGACGGACGGGGCGTCAGCTGCGCCTTGAGCGCCCGGCGTCACCCACTCGGGGAGCGTCCGTGCAGGCGCCGCCGGGCCACACCACCCCTTACTTTTGGTGCACGAGACTCCGCGATGCTGGGGGGCTGCGCCAGAGGGGCGCTCGTCGGCCCGGCGGGCTCCAACTCATACTTACCTGGCAGGGGAGATACCATGATCACTAAGGTGGTTCTCCCAGGGTGAGGCTCATCCATTGCACTCCGGGTGTGCTGACCCCTGCGATTTCCCCAAATGCGGGAAACTCGACTGCATAATTTGTGGTAGTGGGGGACTGCGTTCGCGCTTTCCCCTGATTTCCTCCAGTCAATGACAGAACAGTGCTTTGGGAATGATGAGAAGCTCGGAGAGGTGGACGTGGCCTTTGGCTCCCCCTTGTGGGCCTACGCCGCCACCTTCTCCCTGCCCTGGCTAAGAAGGGACGAGTTGCTTGCTTCTTTGTTGGCTTGGGGCCTTTTGCCTTTGCTTTGTGCTTTGTTTGTTGGACTTGGCGCCCCCTGCCTGCTGCTGGGGATTGATCTGCTCGTTTGCATCTCATTCACTTGGTGACGACATGGCTCCCTCTGCTCTTCTGCAGGTGTCGGGACTAGCGCCCCAACATGCTGGATTTGCAGCGAACCAAAGGCATGCTTTGGAGCACACGAGGCAACGCCGTGTTCCAGGGAGAGCGCGAGCGGCCGAAAGCCTCCTCCTGCGCAGGCACGCTCAAGGGTGGCCACTTGCAGCGTCCCCATCTCGCGGCCGGAGCTGGAGTTGTGAGTGGCCCGCCGGTGCACAGCTGTCTGCCGTTCGGTCGGTCGACCCGAAGCAGCTGCTGGGCCTGCCCTTGAGCCTCCTCCACCGTGCGTCCTCCTGGCCGCAGCTGAGTGAGTCACGACAGGGTGCCAGCAGAGGGTGGCAGCTGCAGAGCTCTAGCTGCCTGCCTGTTCCCGGCCGCAGCGACGTAGTGCTTGGGAGCAGCCGCCCCTATATGCAAATGATCAGGCTGCTGCTGCTGTGCATCTTGGACGGTTTTCCGCTTGAGCTCGGCCTGCCCTCTGGGGGACGGACGGGGCGTCAGCTGCGCCTTGAGCGCCCGGCGTCACCCACTCGGGGAGCGTCCGTGCAGGCGCCGCCGGGCCACACCACCCCTTACTTTTGGTGCACGAGACTCCGCGATGCTGGGGGGCTGCGCCAGAGGGGCGCTCGTCGGCCCGGCGGGCTCCAACTCATACTTACCTGGCAGGGGAGATACCATGATCACTAAGGTGGTTCTCCCAGGGTGAGGCTCATCCATTGCACTCCGGGTGTGCTGACCCCTGCGATTTCCCCAAATGCGGGAAACTCGACTGCATAATTTGTGGTAGTGGGGGACTGCGTTCGCGCTTTCCCCTGATTTCCTCCAGTCAATGACAGAACAGTGCTTTGGGAATGATGAGAAGCTCGGAGAGGTGGACATGGCCTTTGGCTCCCCCTTGTGGGCCTACGCCGCCACTTTCTCCCTGCCCTGGCTAAGAAGGGACGAGTTGCTTGCTTCTTTGTTGGCTTGGGGCCTTTTGCCTTTGCTTTGTGCTTTGTTTGTTGGACTTGGCGCCCCCTGCCTGCTGCTGGGGATTGATCTGCTCGTTTGCATCTCATTCACTTGGTGACGACATGGCTCCCTCTGCTCTTCTGCAGGTGTCGGGACTAGCGCCCCAACATGCTGGATTTGCAGCGAACCAAAGGCATGCTTTGGAGCACACGAGGCAACGCCGTGTTCCAGGGAGAGCGCGAGCGGCCGAAAGCCTCCTCCTGCGCAGGCACGCTCAAGGGTGGCCACTTGCAGCGTCCCCATCTCGCGGCCGGAGCTGGAGTTGTGAGTGGCCCGCCGGTGCACAGCTGTCTGCCGTTCGGTCGGTCGACCCGAAGCAGCTGCTGGGCCTGCCCTTGAGCCTCCTCCACCGTGCGTCCTCCTGGCCGCAGCTGAGTGAGTCACGACAGGGTGCCAGCAGAGGGTGGCAGCTGCAGAGCTCTAGCTGCCTGCCTGTTCCCGGCCGCAGCGACGTAGTGCTTGGGAGCAGCCGCCCCTATATGAAAATGATCAGGCTGCTGCTGCTGTGCATCTTGGACGGTTTTCCGCTTGAGCTCGGCCTGCCCTCTGGGGGACGGACGGGGCGTCAGCTGCGCCTTGAGCGCCCGGCGTCACCCACTCGGGGAGCGTCCGTGCAGGCGCCGCCGGGCCACACCACCCCTTACTTTTGGTGCACGAGACTCCGCGATGCTGGGGGGCTGCGCCAGAGGGGCGCTCGTCGGCCCGGCGGTCTCCAACTCATACTTACCTGGCAGGGGAGATACCATGATCACTAAGGTGGTTCTCCCAGGGTGAGGCTCATCCATTGCACTCCGGGTGTGCTGACCCCTGCGATTTCCCCAAATGCGGGAAACTCGACTGCATAATTTGTGGTAGTGGGGGACTGCGTTCGCGCTTTCCCCTGATTTCCTCCAGTCAATGACAGAACAGTGCTTTGGGAATGATGAGAAGCTCGGAGAGGTGGACGTGGCCTTTGGCTCCCCCTTGTGGGCCTACGCCGCCACCTTCTCCCTGCCCTGGCTAAGAAGGGACGAGTTGCTTGCTTCTTTGTTGGCTTGGGGCCTTTTGCCTTTGCTTTGTGCTTTGTTTGTTGGACTTGGCGCCCCCTGCCTGCTGCTGGGGATTGATCTGCTCGTTTGCATCTCATTCACTTGGTGACGACATGGCTCCCTCTGCTCTTCTGCAGGTGTCGGGACTAGCGCCCCAACATGCTGGATTTGCAGCGAACCAAAGGCATGCTTTGGAGCACACGAGGCAACGCCGTGTTCCAGGGAGAGCGCGAGCGGCCGAAAGCCTCCTCCTGCGCAGGCACGCTCAAGGGTGGCCACTTGCAGCGTCCCCATCTCGCGGCCGGAGCTGGAGTTGTGAGTGGCCCGCCGGTGCACAGCTGTCTGCCGTTCGGTCGGTCGACCCGAAGCAGCTGCTGGGCCTGCCCTTGAGCCTCCTCCACCGTGCGTCCTCCTGGCCGCAGCTGAGTGAGTCACGACAGGGTGCCAGCAGAGGGTGGCAGCTGCAGAGCTCTAGCTGCCTGCCTGTTCCCGGCCGCAGCGACGTAGTGCTTGGGAGCAGCCGCCCCTATATGCAAATGATCAGGCTGCTGCTGCTGTGCATCTTGGACGGTTTTCCGCTTGAGCTCGGCCTGCCCTCTGGGGGACGGACGGGGCGTCAGCTGCGCCTTGAGCGCCCGGCGTCACCCACTCGGGGAGCGTCCGTGCAGGCGCCGCCGGGCCACACCACCCCTTACTTTTGGTGCACGAGACTCCGCGATGCTGGGGGGCTGCGCCAGAGGGGCGCTCGTCGGCCCGGCGGGCTCCAACTCATACTTACCTGGCAGGGGAGATACCTTTCTCGGCCTGCAGCCCAGTGTGGGGTTCTATAGCCTCCGCTGGGTGGAGGGTTTGTAGTTTCCTTTTAAAGGAAACAACGGTTTTTGCTTTCTGTGGTCGTCGGACCGACAGTTTTTCTTTTTGACAAGATGTTTGCCAGTGGTTCAAGATTCCGTTCAGGCATCAGGAACACCGTTCGTCTGCAAGTGGACACAGCTGACCTTGAGAGAAACAACATTCTTTACATTGGACATACCATCATTGAAGAATTGGCAGGTATTTCTCTTGATCAACTTTATTGTGTGCAAGAGGCAAAGAAAACAGGCCAGTATGATGTGACCTTTAATGAGGAAGGCACTTGTTTGCTGTTTTTTGAATGCCTTCGAAAAAACTGTTCCAATTCCGTTTTAAAGAACATTTGCTTCTACCCTTTGTTTGAACTAGAGGATAAGGTGCTGTTTGTTCATGTATATAACCCCTTTACACCGGTGTCTGTAATTCAGACCTTTTTGTCAAACTATTGTGTGTATGTGAAGGGTGGCATGCAACAGACCAGTGCCTTGAACGTATTTAATGGCACGTACAAGTTCATGGTGAAGTTGAAGCCAGATTCCACATGCATTGGTGGTGTGAAGCACCCCCCAGCCAATTTTTCTGTGGCTGGTCATAGAGGGTATTTGTGGTACCAGGGCCAGCCAACCTTTTGTAGGAATTGCCATGTCTTCGGCCACCTTAAGGAGGCTTGTCCTAATCTTAAAGTTTGTAGACTCTGCAAGAAACCTGGCCATGAAGCCGGAGGTTGCCCTATGCCGAGGGCCTGTGACATGTGTGGAGATACTGGGCATGTCTACAGGAACTGCCCAGTGGCAAAAAAGAAGGCAGAGGAATTTCAAGAACAAGAGAGGCAGAGAAGAATGGCGGCTGAGCTTGCTTACCAAAAAAAGCATGAGGAGGCTAGGAGGATATTGGAGCAGGAGGCTGTGCAGGAGCAGAGTGAAAGTCTGGTTGCTGAGAAAAGTGAGGTACAGGAGGAGGTGGAATCAATTGCGGATCCACTCAGCCCAGTAACTGATGAGTCCCTAGTAATTGATGAGTGGTCATCACCTGGGGCAAGTTCCTCTGTTGATACCGAGGAAAGAGATGGGAATTCCTTTCGTCCCTTTCGGAAAGCAGCAAAAAAGCAAAAAATTGAGACTTTGGAGTCGCCGTTTGTGGAGACAAAGAACAGGTTTAAGACGCTATTTGAGGAAGGGATGGATATTGGGTCTGGCGGCGAAACTCCTCCCGCCCCCCCGTGACTTGTGTCCTTATCCTCCTTAGGGTTGTTGTATAAGTAGGGTGGCATGTCCTTTGTGATCGCATCATCAAATGTCCGTGTGTTTTCAAGCAGAAACAGAAGGGCTGCAATTTTGGAAGAACTTGCAGGGGCATGTGTAGATATTATATGTCTACAAGAATGTGGGTTAAATAATGAAATTAGGAAAGAAGAATGGAGACATGGACCAGCAGTGTGGTCAATGTCATCTTTAAATAGAAATGATGGTGTGGGCATTTTGTTTAAAAACAAAAATATTGAAATATGTAGTTATATGGTGATAGAGGCTGGCAGGTGTATAATGGTGGTGGTGAAAATGAAAGGGTTAAAGTTTCGCGTGATAAATGTGTATGCATCAACTAAGAGGAATGAGAGAATAGAACTGTTTGAGAAAATTAAGTTGTATTTGCCTGGGAGGGATCCGGTTGTCTGGGTGGGGGACTTTAATTGTGTGATTGATGGTGATAGTGTGGATGCTTCTGGGAATGTTCTTAAATCAATGCTCCTGGATTTTAAACTGCAAGATCTGGCAAAACAAGGTGGAGTAAACCCGCCACCTGAAACATATCATTCTGAGTGTGGAAGGTATAGTTCAAGGATTGACATGTGTTTTGTATCGAAAGGTTTGGTTGGTAAGAAATTTATTCAAAATAAGGTGATGTATTCGGACCATGAGTGTGTGAAATGTGAATTGGTTTTGGATGAGAATTGTGTGAGTGGGAGAGGTATATGGAAATTAAATGTGAGTT
>NW_027371742.1:0-23779 GCF_046119375.1 Phyllobates terribilis
CTAATCCTAGCATGATAAAGAAGATTCAAAGAGAGTGAGATGCCAGCTCCTTTCATTCAGTCAGTAGCTTCAAACATTTCTGGTATATGAAAAACATGTTTTTCAATGGCAAAAATCAATGAATATTGTAAATGCACAAACAGTAATATCTCCACATTGCACGGTGCAATTCTGAAATTTTTAGCTTTTTCCTGTTAATCCTAGCATGATAAAGAAGATTCAAAGAGAGTGAGATGCCAGCTCCTTTCATTCAGTCAGTAGCTTCAAACATTTCTGGTATATGAAAAACATGTTTTTCAATGGCAAAAATCAATGAATATTGTAAATGCACAAACAGTAATATCTCCACATTGCAAGGTGCAATTCTGAAATTTTTTGCTTTTTCCTGCTAATCCTAGCATGATAAAGAAGATTCAAAGAGAGTGAGATGCCAGCTCCTTTCATTCAGTCAGTAGCTTCAAACATTTCTGGTATATGAAAAACATGTTTTTCAATGGCAAAAATCAATGAATATTGTAAATGCACAAACAGTAATATCTCCACATTGCACGGTGCAATTCTGAAATTTTTAGCTTTTTCCTGTTAATCCTAGCATGATAAAGAAGATTGAAAGAGAGTGAGATGCCAGCTCCTTTCATTCAGTCAGTAGCTTCAAACATTTCTGGTATATGAAAAACATGTTTTTCAATGGCAAAAATCAATGAATATTGTAAATGCACAAACAGTAATATCTCCACATTGCAAGGTGCAATTCTGAAATTTTTTGCTTTTTCCTGTTAATCCTAGCATGATAAAGAAGATTCAAAGAGAGTGAGATGCCAGCTCCTTTCATTCAGTCAGTAGCTTCAAACATTTCTGGTATATGAAAAACATGTTTTTCAATGGCAAAAATCAATGAATATTGTAAATGCACAAACAGTAATATCTCCACATTGCAAGGTGCAATTCTGAAATTTTTTGCTTTTTCCTGCTAATCCTAGCATGATAAAGAAGATTCAAAGAGAGTGAGATGCCAGCTCCTTTCATTCAGTCAGTAGCTTCAAACATTTCTGGTATATGAAAAACATGTTTTTCAATGGCAAAAATCAATGAATATTGTAAATGCACAAACAGTAATATCTCCACATTGCACGGTGCAATTCTGAAATTTTTAGCTTTTTCCTGTTAATCCTAGCATGATAAAGAAGATTCAAAGAGAGTGAGATGCCAGCTCCTTTCATTCAGTCAGTAGCTTCAAACATTTCTGGTATATGAAAAACATGTTTTTCAAAGGCAAAAATCAATGAATATTGTAAATGCACAAACAGTAATATCTCCACATTGCAAGGTGCAATTCTGAAATTTTTTGCTTTTTCCTGTTAATCCTAGCATGATAAAGAAGATTCAAAGAGAGTGAGATGCCAGCTCCTTTCATTCAGTCAGTAGCTTCAAACATTTCTGGTATATGAAAAACATGTTTTTCAATGGCAAAAATCAATGAATATTGTAAATGCACAAACAGTAATATCTCCACATTGCAAGGTGCAATTCTGAAATTTTTTGCTTTTTCCTGCTAATCCTAGCATGATAAAGAAGATTCAAAGAGAGTGAGATGCCAGCTCCTTTCATTCAGTCAGTAGCTTCAAACATTTCTGGTATATGAAAAACATGTTTTTCAATGGCAAAAATCAATGAATATTGTAAATGCACAAACAGTAATATCTCCACATTGCAAGGTGCAATTCTGAAATTTTTTGCTTTTTCCTGCTAATCCTAGCATGATAAAGAAGATTCAAAGAGAGTGAGATGCCAGCTCCTTTCATTCAGTCAGTAGCTTCAAACATTTCTGGTATATGAAAAACATGTTTTTCAATGGCAAAAATCAATGAATATTGTAAATGCACAAACAGTAATATCTCCACATTGCACGGTGCAATTCTGAAATTTTTAGCTTTTTCCTGTTAATCCTAGCATGATAAAGAAGATTCAAAGAGAGTGAGATGCCAGCTCCTTTCATTCAGTCAGTAGCTTCAAACATTTCTGGTATATGAAAAACATGTTTTTCAATGGCAAAAATCAATGAATATTGTAAATGCACAAACAGTAATATCTCCACATTGCACGGTGCAATTCTGAAATTTTTAGCTTTTTCCTGTTAATCCTAGCATGATAAAGAAGATTCAAAGAGAGTGAGATGCCAGCTCCTTTCATTCAGTCAGTAGCTTCAAACATTTCTGGTATATGAAAAACATGTTTTTCAATGGCAAAAATCAATGAATATTGTAAATGCACAAACAGTAATATCTCCACATTGCAAGGTGCAATTCTGAAATTTTTTGCTTTTTCCTGCTAATCCTAGCATGATAAAGAAGATTCAAAGAGAGTGAGATGCCAGCTCCTTTCATTCAGTCAGTAGCTTCAAACATTTCTGGTATATGAAAAACATGTTTTTCAATGGCAAAAATCAATGAATATTGTAAATGCACAAACAGTAATATCTCCACATTGCAAGGTGCAATTCTGAAATTTTTTGCTTTTTCCTGTTAATCCTAGCATGATAAAGAAGATTCAAAGAGAGTGAGATGCCAGCTCCTTTCATTCAGTCAGTAGCTTCAAACATTTCTGGTATATGAAAAACATGTTTTTCAATGGCAAAAATCAATGAATATTGTAAATGCACAAACAGTAATATCTCCACATTGCAAGGTGCAATTCTGAAATTTTTTGCTTTTTCCTGCTAATCCTAGCATGATAAAGAAGATTCAAAGAGAGTGAGATGCCAGCTCCTTTCATTCAGTCAGTAGCTTCAAACATTTCTGGTATATGAAAAACATGTTTTTCAATGGCAAAAATCAATGAATATTGTAAATGCACAAACAGTAATATCTCCACATTGCAAGGTGCAATTCTGAAATTTTTTGCTTTTTCCTGCTAATCCTAGCATGATAAAGAAGATTCAAAGAGAGTGAGATGCCAGCTCCTTTCATTCAGTCAGTAGCTTCAAACATTTCTGGTATATGAAAAACATGTTTTTCAATGGCAAAAATCAATGAATATTGTAAATGCACAAACAGTAATATCTCCACATTGCACGGTGCAATTCTGAAATTTTTAGCTTTTTCCTGTTAATCCTAGCATGATAAAGAAGATTCAAAGAGAGTGAGATGCCAGCTCCTTTCATTCAGTCAGTAGCTTCAAACATTTCTGGTATATGAAAAACATGTTTTTCAATGGCAAAAATCAATGAATATTGTAAATGCACAAACAGTAATATCTCCACATTGCACGGTGCAATTCTGAAATTTTTAGCTTTTTCCTGTTAATCCTAGCATGATAAAGAAGATTCAAAGAGAGTGAGATGCCAGCTCCTTTCATTCAGTCAGTAGCTTCAAACATTTCTGGTATATGAAAAACATGTTTTTCAATGGCAAAAATCAATGAATATTGTAAATGCACAAACAGTAATATCTCCACATTGCAAGGTGCAATTCTGAAATTTTTTGCTTTTTCCTGCTAATCCTAGCATGATAAAGAAGATTCAAAGAGAGTGAGATGCCAGCTCCTTTCATTCAGTCAGTAGCTTCAAACATTTCTGGTATATGAAAAACATGTTTTTCAATGGCAAAAATCAATGAATATTGTAAATGCACAAACAGTAATATCTCCACATTGCACGGTGCAATTCTGAAATTTTTAGCTTTTTCCTGTTAATCCTAGCATGATAAAGAAGATTCAAAGAGAGTGAGATGCCAGCTCCTTTCATTCAGTCAGTAGCTTCAAACATTTCTGGTATATGAAAAACATGTTTTTCAATGGCAAAAATCAATGAATATTGTAAATGCACAAACAGTAATATCTCCACATTGCAAGGTGCAATTCTGAAATTTTTTGCTTTTTCCTGCTAATCCTAGCATGATAAAGAAGATTCAAAGAGAGTGAGATGCCAGCTCCTTTCATTCAGTCAGTAGCTTCAAACATTCTGGTATATGAAAAACATGTTTTTCAATGGCAAAAATCAATGAATATTGTAAATGCACAAACAGTAATATCTCCACATTGCACGGTGCAATTCTGAAATTTTTTGCTTTTTCCTGCTAATCCTAGCATGATTAAAGAAGATTCAAAGAGAGTGAGATGCCAGCTCCTTTCATTCAGTCAGTAGCTTCAAACATTTCTGGTATATGAAAAACATGTTTTTCAATGGCAAAAATCAATGAATATTGTAAATGCACAAACAGTAATATCTCCACATTGCAAGGTGCAATTCTGAAATTTTTTGCTTTTTCCTGCTAATCCTAGCATGATAAAGAAGATTCAAAGAGAGTGAGATGCCAGCTCCTTTCATTCAGTCAGTAGCTTCAAACATTTCTGGTATATGAAAAACATGTTTTTCAATGGCAAAAATCAATGAATATTGTAAATGCACAAACAGTAATATCTCCACATTGCACGGTGCAATTCTGAAAATTTTAGCTTTTTCCTGTTAATCCTAGCATGATAAAGAAGATTCAAAGAGAGTGAGATGCCAGCTCCTTTCATTCAGTCAGTAGCTTCAAACATTTCTGGTATATGAAAAACATGTTTTTCAATGGCAAAAATCAATGAATATTGTAAATGCACAAACAGTAATATCTCCACATTGCACGGTGCAATTCTGAAATTTTTAGCTTTTTCCTGTTAATCCTAGCATGATAAAGAAGATTCAAAGAGAGTGAGATGCCAGCTCCTTTCATTCAGTCAGTAGCTTCAAACATTTCTGGTATATGAAAAACATGTTTTTCAATGGCAAAAATCAATGAATATTGTAAATGCACAAACAGTAATATCTCCACATTGCAAGGTGCAATTCTGAAATTTTTTGCTTTTTCCTGCTAATCCTAGCATGATAAAGAAGATTCAAAGAGAGTGAGATGCCAGCTCCTTTCATTCAGTCAGTAGCTTCAAACATTTCTGGTATATGAAAAACATGTTTTTCAATGGCAAAAATCAATGAATATTGTAAATGCACAAACAGTAATATCTCCACATTGCACGGTGCAATTCTGAAATTTTTAGCTTTTTCCTGTTAATCCTAGCATGATAAAGAAGATTCAAAGAGAGTGAGATGCCAGCTCCTTTCATTCAGTCAGTAGCTTCAAACATTTCTGGTATATGAAAAACATGTTTTTCAATGGCAAAAATCAATGAATATTGTAAATGCACAAACAGTAATATCTCCACATTGCAAGGTGCAATTCTGAAATTTTTTGCTTTTTCCTGCTAATCCTAGCATGATAAAGAAGATTCAAAGAGAGTGAGATGCCAGCTCCTTTCATTCAGTCAGTAGCTTCAAACATTTCTGGTATATGAAAAACATGTTTTTCAATGGCAAAAATCAATGAATATTGTAAATGCACAAACAGTAATATCTCCACATTGCACGGTGCAATTCTGAAATTTTTAGCTTTTTCCTGTTAATCCTAGCATGATAAAGAAGATTCAAAGAGAGTGAGATGCCAGCTCCTTTCATTCAGTCAGTAGCTTCAAACATTTCTGGTATATGAAAAACATGTTTTTCAATGGCAAAAATCAATGAATATTGTAAATGCACAAACAATAATATCTCCACATTGCAAGGTGCAATTCTGAAATTTTTTGCTTTTTCCTGTTAATCCTAGCATGATAAAGAAGATTCAAAGAGAGTGAGATGCCAGCTCCTTTCATTCAGTCAGTAGCTTCAAACATTTCTGGTATATGAAAAACATGTTTTTCAATGGCAAAAATCAATGAATATTGTAAATGCACAAACAGTAATATCTCCACATTGCAAGGTGCAATTCTGAAATTTTTTGCTTTTTCCTGCTAATCCTAGCATGATAAAGAAGATTCAAAGAGAGTGAGATGCCAGCTCCTTTCATTCAGTCAGTAGCTTCAAACATTTCTGGTATATGAAAAACATGTTTTTCAATGGCAAAAATCAATGAATATTGTAAATGCACAAACAGTAATATCTCCACATTGCACGGTGCAATTCTGAAATTTTTAGCTTTTTCCTGTTAATCCTAGCATGATAAAGAAGATTCAAAGAGAGTGAGATGCCAGCTCCTTTCATTCAGTCAGTAGCTTCAAACATTTCTGGTATATGAAAAACATGTTTTTCAATGGCAAAAATCAATGAATATTGTAAATGCACAAACAGTAATATCTCCACATTGCAAGGTGCAATTCTGAAATTTTTTGCTTTTTCCTGTTAATCCTAGCATGATAAAGAAGATTCAAAGAGAGTGAGATGCCAGCTCCTTTCATTCAGTCAGTAGCTTCAAACATTTCTGGTATATGAAAAACATGTTTTTCAATGGCAAAAATCAATGAATATTGTAAATGCACAAACAGTAATATCTCCACATTGCAAGGTGCAATTCTGAAATTTTTTGCTTTTTCCTGCTAATCCTAGCATGATAAAGAAGATTCAAAGAGAGTGAGATGCCAGCTCCTTTCATTCAGTCAGTAGCTTCAAACATTTCTGGTATATGAAAAACATGTTTTTCAATGGCAAAAATCAATGAATATTGTAAATGCACAAACAGTAATATCTCCACATTGCAAGGTGCAATTCTGAAATTTTTTGCTTTTTCCTGCTAATCCTAGCATGATAAAGAAGATTCAAAGAGAGTGAGATGCCAGCTCCTTTCATTCAGTCAGTAGCTTCAAACATTTCTGGTATATGAAAAACATGTTTTTCAATGGCAAAAATCAATGAATATTGTAAATGCACAAACAGTAATATCTCCACATTGCACGGTGCAATTCTGAAATTTTTAGCTTTTTCCTGTTAATCCTAGCATGATAAAGAAGATTCAAAGAGAGTGAGATGCCAGCTCCTTTCATTCAGTCAGTAGCTTCAAACATTTCTGGTATATGAAAAACATGTTTTTCAATGGCAAAAATCAATGAATATTGTAAATGCACAAACAGTAATATCTCCACATTGCAAGGTGCAATTCTGAAATTTTTTGCTTTTTCCTGCTAATCCTAGCATGATAAAGAAGATTCAAAGAGAGTGAGATGCCAGCTCCTTTCATTCAGTCAGTAGCTTCAAACATTTCTGGTATATGAAAAACATGTTTTTCAATGGCAAAAATCAATGAATATTGTAAATGCACAAACAGTAATATCTCCACATTGCAAGGTGCAATTCTGAAATTTTTTGCTTTTTCCTGCTAATCCTAGCATGATAAAGAAGATTCAAAGAGAGTGAGATGCCAGCTCCTTTCATTCAGTCAGTAGCTTCAAACATTTCTGGTATATGAAAAACATGTTTTTCAATGGCAAAAATCAATGAATATTGTAAATGCACAAACAGTAATATCTCCACATTGCACGGTGCAATTCTGAAATTTTTAGCTTTTTCCTGTTAATCCTAGCATGATAAAGAAGATTCAAAGAGAGTGAGATGCCAGCTCCTTTCATTCAGTCAGTAGCTTCAAACATTTCTGGTATATGAAAAACATGTTTTTCAATGGCAAAAATCAATGAATATTGTAAATGCACAAACAGTAATATCTCCACATTGCACGGTGCAATTCTGAAATTTTTAGCTTTTTCCTGTTAATCCTAGCATGATAAAGAAGATTCAAAGAGAGTGAGATGCCAGCTCCTTTCATTCAGTCAGTAGCTTCAAACATTTCTGGTATATGAAAAACATGTTTTTCAATGGCAAAAATCAATGAATATTGTAAATGCACAAACAGTAATATCTCCACATTGCAAGGTGCAATTCTGAAATTTTTTGCTTTTTCCTGCTAATCCTAGCATGATAAAGAAGATTCAAAGAGAGTGAGATGCCAGCTCCTTTCATTCAGTCAGTAGCTTCAAACATTTCTGGTATATGAAAAACATGTTTTTCAATGGCAAAAATCAATGAATATTGTAAATGCACAAACAGTAATATCTCCACATTGCAAGGTGCAATTCTGAAATTTTTTGCTTTTTCCTGTTAATCCTAGCATGATAAAGAAGATTCAAAGAGAGTGAGATGCCAGCTCCTTTCATTCAGTCAGTAGCTTCAAACATTTCTGGTATATGAAAAACATGTTTTTCAATGGCAAAAATCAATGAATATTGTAAATGCACAAACAGTAATATCTCCACATTGCAAGGTGCAATTCTGAAATTTTTTGCTTTTTCCTGCTAATCCTAGCATGATAAAGAAGATTCAAAGAGAGTGAGATGCCAGCTCCTTTCATTCAGTCAGTAGCTTCAAACATTTCTGGTATATGAAAAACATGTTTTTCAATGGCAAAAATCAATGAATATTGTAAATGCACAAACAGTAATATCTCCACATTGCAAGGTGCAATTCTGAAATTTTTTGCTTTTTCCTGCTAATCCTAGCATGATAAAGAAGATTCAAAGAGAGTGAGATGCCAGCTCCTTTCATTCAGTCAGTAGCTTCAAACATTTCTGGTATATGAAAAACATGTTTTTCAATGGCAAAAATCAATGAATATTGTAAATGCACAAACAGTAATATCTCCACATTGCACGGTGCAATTCTGAAATTTTTAGCTTTTTCCTGTTAATCCTAGCATGATAAAGAAGATTCAAAGAGAGTGAGATGCCAGCTCCTTTCATTCAGTCAGTAGCTTCAAACATTTCTGGTATATGAAAAACATGTTTTTCAATGGCAAAAATCAATGAATATTGTAAATGCACAAACAGTAATATCTCCACATTGCACGGTGCAATTCTGAAATTTTTAGCTTTTTCCTGTTAATCCTAGCATGATAAAGAAGATTCAAAGAGAGTGAGATGCCAGCTCCTTTCATTCAGTCAGTAGCTTCAAACATTTCTGGTATATGAAAAACATGTTTTTCAATGGCAAAAATCAATGAATATTGTAAATGCACAAACAGTAATATCTCCACATTGCAAGGTGCAATTCTGAAATTTTTTGCTTTTTCCTGCTAATCCTAGCATGATAAAGAAGATTCAAAGAGAGTGAGATGCCAGCTCCTTTCATTCAGTCAGTAGCTTCAAACATTTCTGGTATATGAAAAACATGTTTTTCAATGGCAAAAATCAATGAATATTGTAAATGCACAAACAGTAATATCTCCACATTGCACGGTGCAATTCTGAAATTTTTAGCTTTTTCCTGTTAATCCTAGCATGATAAAGAAGATTCAAAGAGAGTGAGATGCCAGCTCCTTTCATTCAGTCAGTAGCTTCAAACATTTCTGGTATATGAAAAACATGTTTTTCAATGGCAAAAATCAATGAATATTGTAAATGCACAAACAGTAATATCTCCACATTGCAAGGTGCAATTCTGAAATTTTTTGCTTTTTCCTGCTAATCCTAGCATGATAAAGAAGATTCAAAGAGAGTGAGATGCCAGCTCCTTTCATTCAGTCAGTAGCTTCAAACATTTCTGGTATATGAAAAACATGTTTTTCAATGGCAAAAATCAATGAATATTGTAAATGCACAAACAGTAATATCTCCACATTGCACGGTGCAATTCTGAAATTTTTAGCTTTTTCCTGTTAATCCTAGCATGATAAAGAAGATTCAAAGAGAGTGAGATGCCAGCTCCTTTCATTCAGTCAGTAGCTTCAAACATTTCTGGTATATGAAAAACATGTTTTTCAATGGCAAAAATCAATGAATATTGTAAATGCACAAACAGTAATATCTCCACATTGCAAGGTGCAATTCTGAAATTTTTTGCTTTTTCCTGTTAATCCTAGCATGATAAAGAAGATTCAAAGAGAGTGAGATGCCAGCTCCTTTCATTCAGTCAGTAGCTTCAAACATTTCTGGTATATGAAAAACATGTTTTTCAATGGCAAAAATCAATGAATATTGTAAATGCACAAACAGTAATATCTCCACATTGCAAGGTGCAATTCTGAAATTTTTTGCTTTTTCCTGCTAATCCTAGCATGATAAAGAAGATTCAAAGAGAGTGAGATGCCAGCTCCTTTCATTCAGTCAGTAGCTTCAAACATTTCTGGTATATGAAAAACATGTTTTTCAATGGCAAAAATCAATGAATATTGTAAATGCACAAACAGTAATATCTCCACATTGCACGGTGCAATTCTGAAAATTTTAGCTTTTTCCTGTTAATCCTAGCATGATAAAGAAGATTCAAAGAGAGTGAGATGCCAGCTCCTTTCATTCAGTCAGTAGCTTCAAACATTTCTGGTATATGAAAAACATGTTTTTCAATGGCAAAAATCAATGAATATTGTAAATGCACAAACAGTAATATCTCCACATTGCAAGGTGCAATTTTGAAATTTTTTGCTTTTTCCTGCTAATCCTAGCATGATAAAGAAGATTCAAAGAGAGTGAGATGCCAGCTCCTTTCATTCAGTCAGTAGCTTCAAACATTTCTGGTATATGAAAAACATGTTTTTCAATGGCAAAAATCAATGAATATTGTAAATGCACAAACAGTAATATCTCCACATTGCACAGTGCAATTCTGAAATTTTTAGCTTTTTCCTGTTAATCCTAGCATGATAAAGAAGATTCAAAGAGAGTGAGATGCCAGCTCCTTTCATTCAGTCAGTAGCTTCAAACATTTCTGGTATATGAAAAACATGTTTTTCAATGGCAAAAATCAATGAATATTGTAAATGCACAAACAGTAATATCTCCACATTGCAAGGTGCAATTCTGAAATTTTTTGCTTTTTCCTGTTAATCCTAGCATGATAAAGAAGATTCAAAGAGAGTGAGATGCCAGCTCCTTTCATTCAGTCAGTAGCTTCAAACATTTCTGGTATATGAAAAACATGTTTTTCAATGGCAAAAATCAATGAATATTGTAAATGCACAAACAGTAATATCTCCACATTGCAAGGTGCAATTCTGAAATTTTTTGCTTTTTCCTGCTAATCCTAGCATGATAAAGAAGATTCAAAGAGAGTGAGATGCCAGCTCCTTTCATTCAGTCAGTAGCTTCAAACATTTCTGGTATATGAAAAACATGTTTTTCAATGGCAAAAATCAATGAATATTGTAAAGGCACAAACAGTAATATCTCCACATTGCAAGGTGCAATTCTGAAATTTTTTGCTTTTTCCTGCTAATCCTAGCATGATAAAGATTCAAAGAGAGTGAGATGCCAGCTCCTTTCATTCAGTCAGTAGCTTCAAACATTTCTGGTATATGAAAAACATGTTTTTCAATGGCAAAAATCAATGAATATTGTAAATGCACAAACAGTAATATCTCCACATTGCACGGTGCAATTCTGAAATTTTTAGCTTTTTCCTGTTAATCCTAGCATGATAAAGAAGATTCAAAGAGAGTGAGATGCCAGCTCCTTTCATTCAGTCAGTAGCTTCAAACATTTCTGGTATATGAAAAACATGTTTTTCAATGGCAAAAATCAATGAATATTGTAAATGCACAAACAGTAATATCTCCACATTGCAAGGTGCAATTCTGAAATTTTTTGCTTTTTCCTGCTAATCCTAGCATGATAAAGAAGATTCAAAGAGAGTGAGATGCCAGCTCCTTTCATTCAGTCAGAAGCTTCAAACATTTCTGGTTTATGAAAAACATGTTTTTCAATGGCAAAAATCAATGAATATTGTAAATGCACAAACAGTAATATCTCCACATTGCACGGTGCAATTCTGAAATTTTTAGCTTTTTCCTGTTAATCCTAGCATGATAAAGAAGATTCAAAGAGAGTGAGATGCCAGCTCCTTTCATTCAGTCAGTAGCTTCAAACATTTCTGGTATATGAAAAACATGTTTTTCAATGGCAAAAATCAATGAATATTGTAAATGCACAAACAGTAATATCTCCACATTGCAAGGTGCAATTCTGAAATTTTTTGCTTTTTCCTGCTAATCCTAGCATGATAAAGAAGATTCAAAGAGAGTGAGATGCCAGCTCCTTTCATTCAGTCAGTAGCTTCAAACATTTCTGGTATATGAAAAACATGTTTTTCAATGGCAAAAATCAATGAATATTGTAAATGCACAAACAGTAATATCTCCACATTGCACGGTGAAATTCTGAAATTTTTAGCTTTTTCCTGTTAATCCTAGCATGATAAAGAAGATTCAAAGAGAGTGAGATGCCAGCTCCTTTCATTCAGTCAGTAGCTTCAAACATTTCTGGTATATGAAAAACATGTTTTTCAATGGCAAAAATCAATGAATATTGTAAATGCACAAACAGTAATATCTCCACATTGCAAGGTGCAATTCTGAAATTTTTTGCTTTTTCCTGTTAATCCTAGCATGATAAAGAAGATTCAAAGAGAGTGAGATGCCAGCTCCTTTCATTCAGTCAGTAGCTTCAAACATTTCTGGTATATGAAAAACATGTTTTTCAATGGCAAAAATCAATGAATATTGTAAATGCACAAACAGTAATATCTCCACATTGCAAGGTGCAATTCTGAAATTTTTTGCTTTTTCCTGCTAATCCTAGCATGATAAAGAAGATTCAAAGAGAGTGAGATGCCAGCTCCTTTCATTCAGTCAGTAGCTTCAAACATTTCTGGTATATGAAAAACATGTTTTTCAATGGCAAAAATCAATGAATATTGTAAATGCACAAACAGTAATATCTCCACATTGCAAGGTGCAATTCTGAAATTTTTTGCTTTTTCCTGCTAATCCTAGCATGATAAAGAAGATTCAAAGAGAGTGAGATGCCAGCTCCTTTCATTCAGTCAGTAGCTTCAAACATTTCTGGTATATGAAAAACATGTTTTTCAATGGCAAAAATCAATGAATATTGTAAATGCACAAACAGTAATATCTCCACATTGCACGTTGCAATTCTGAAAATTTTAGCTTTTTCCTGTTAATCCTAGCATGATAAAGAAGATTCAAAGAGAGTGAGATGCCAGCTCCTTTCATTCAGTCAGTAGCTTCAAACATTTCTGGTATATGAAAAACATGTTTTTCAATGGCAAAAATCAATGAATATTGTAAATGCACAAACAGTAATATCTCCACATTGCAAGGTGCAATTCTGAAATTTTTTGCTTTTTCCTGCTAATCCTAGCATGATAAAGAAGATTCAAAGAGAGTGAGATGCCAGCTCCTTTCATTCAGTCAGTAGCTTCAAACATTTCTGGTATATGAAAAATATGTTTTTCAATGGCAAAAATCAATGAATATTGTAAATGCACAAACAGTAATATCTCCACATTGCAAGGTGCAATTCTGAAATTTTTTGCTTTTTCCTGTTAATCCTAGCATGATAAAGAAGATTCAAAGAGAGTGAGATGCCAGCTCCTTTCATTCAGTCAGTAGCTTCAAACATTTCTGGTATATGAAAAACATGTTTTTCAATGGCAAAAATCAATGAATATTGTAAATGCACAAACAGTAATATCTCCACATTGCAAGGTGCAATTCTGAAATTTTTTGCTTTTTTCTGCTAATCCTAGCATGATAAAGAAGATTCAAAGAGAGTGAGATGCCAGCTCCTTTCATTCAGTCAGTAGCTTCAAACATTTCTGGTATATGAAAAACATGTTTTTCAATGGCAAAAATCAATGAATATTGTAAATGCACAAACAGTAATATCTCCACATTGCACGGTGCAATTCTGAAATTTTTAGCTTTTTCCTGTTAATCCTAGCATGATAAAGAAGATTCAAAGAGAGTGAGATGCCAGCTCCTTTCATTCAGTCAGTAGCTTCAAACATTTCTGGTATATGAAAAACATGTTTTTCAATGGCAAAAATCAATGAATATTGTAAATGCACAAACAGTAATATCTCCACATTGCAAGGTGCAATTCTGAAATTTTTTGCTTTTTCCTGCTAATCCTAGCATGATAAAGAAGATTCAAAGAGAGTGAGATGCCAGCTCCTTTCATTCAGTCAGAAGCTTCAAACATTTCTGGTTTATGAAAAACATGTTTTTCAATGGCAAAAATCAATGAATATTGTAAATGCACAAACAGTAATATCTCCACATTGCACGGTGCAATTCTGAAATTTTTAGCTTTTTCCTGTTAATCCTAGCATGATAAAGAAGATTCAAAGAGAGTGAGATGCCAGCTCCTTTCATTCAGTCAGTAGCTTCAAACATTTCTGGTATATGAAAAACATGTTTTTCAATGGCAAAAATCAATGAATATTGTAAATGCACAAACAGTAATATCTCCACATTGCAAGGTGCAATTCTGAAATTTTTTGCTTTTTCCTGCTAATCCTAGCATGATAAAGAAGATTCAAAGAGAGTGAGATGCCAGCTCCTTTCATTCAGTCAGTAGCTTCAAACATTTCTGGTATATGAAAAACATGTTTTTCAATGGCAAAAATCAATGAATATTGTAAATGCACAAACAGTAATATCTCCACATTGCACGGTGAAATTCTGAAATTTTTAGCTTTTTCCTGTTAATCCTAGCATGATAAAGAAGATTCAAAGAGAGTGAGATGCCAGCTCCTTTCATTCAGTCAGTAGCTTCAAACATTTCTGGTATATGAAAAACATGTTTTTCAATGGCAAAAATCAATGAATATTGTAAATGCACAAACAGTAATATCTCCACATTGCAAGGTGCAATTCTGAAATTTTTTGCTTTTTCCTGTTAATCCTAGCATGATAAAGAAGATTCAAAGAGAGTGAGATGCCAGCTCCTTTCATTCAGTCAGTAGCTTCAAACATTTCTGGTATATGAAAAACATGTTTTTCAATGGCAAAAATCAATGAATATTGTAAATGCACAAACAGTAATATCTCCACATTGCAAGGTGCAATTCTGAAATTTTTTGCTTTTTCCTGCTAATCCTAGCATGATAAAGAAGATTCAAAGAGAGTGAGATGCCAGCTCCTTTCATTCAGTCAGTAGCTTCAAACATTTCTGGTATATGAAAAACATGTTTTTCAATGGCAAAAATCAATGAATATTGTAAATGCACAAACAGTAATATCTCCACATTGCAAGGTGCAATTCTGAAATTTTTTGCTTTTTCCTGCTAATCCTAGCATGATAAAGAAGATTCAAAGAGAGTGAGATGCCAGCTCCTTTCATTCAGTCAGTAGCTTCAAACATTTCTGGTATATGAAAAACATGTTTTTCAATGGCAAAAATCAATGAATATTGTAAATGCACAAACAGTAATATCTCCACATTGCACGTTGCAATTCTGAAAATTTTAGCTTTTTCCTGTTAATCCTAGCATGATAAAGAAGATTCAAAGAGAGTGAGATGCCAGCTCCTTTCATTCAGTCAGTAGCTTCAAACATTTCTGGTATATGAAAAACATGTTTTTCAATGGCAAAAATCAATGAATATTGTAAATGCACAAACAGTAATATCTCCACATTGCAAGGTGCAATTCTGAAATTTTTTGCTTTTTCCTGCTAATCCTAGCATGATAAAGAAGATTCAAAGAGAGTGAGATGCCAGCTCCTTTCATTCAGTCAGTAGCTTCAAACATTTCTGGTATATGAAAAATATGTTTTTCAATGGCAAAAATCAATGAATATTGTAAATGCACAAACAGTAATATCTCCACATTGCACGGTGCAATTCTGAAATTTTTAGCTTTTTCCTGTTAATCCTAGCATGATAAAGAAGATTCAAAGAGAGTGAGATGCCAGCTCCTTTCATTCAGTCAGTAGCTTCAAACATTTCTGGTATATGAAAAACATGTTTTTCAATGGCAAAAATCAATGAATATTGTAAATGCACAAACAGTAATATCTCCACATTGCAAGGTGCAATTCTGAAATTTTTTGCTTTTTCCTGTTAATCCTAGCATGATAAAGAAGATTCAAAGAGAGTGAGATGCCAGCTCCTTTCATTCAGTCAGTAGCTTCAAACATTTCTGGTATATGAAAAACATGTTTTTCAATGGCAAAAATCAATGAATATTGTAAATGCACAAACAGTAATATCTCCACATTGCAAGGTGCAATTCTGAAATTTTTTGCTTTTTTCTGCTAATCCTAGCATGATAAAGAAGATTCAAAGAGAGTGAGATGCCAGCTCCTTTCATTCAGTCAGTAGCTTCAAACATTTCTGGTATATGAAAAACATGTTTTTCAATGGCAAAAATCAATGAATATTGTAAATGCACAAACAGTAATATCTCCACATTGCACGGTGCAATTCTGAAAATTTTAGCTTTTTCCTGTTAATCCTAGCATGATAAAGAAGATTCAAAGAGAGTGAGATGCCAGCTCCTTTCATTCAGTCAGTAGCTTCAAACATTTCTGGTATATGAAAAACATGTTTTTCAATGGCAAAAATCAATGAATATTGTAAATGCACAAACAGTAATATCTCCACATTGCAAGGTGCAATTCTGAAATTTTTTGCTTTTTCCTGCTAATCCTAGCATGATAAAGAAGATTCAAAGAGAGTGAGATGCCAGCTCCTTTCATTCAGTCAGTAGCTTCAAACATTTCTGGTATATGAAAAACATGTTTTTCAATGGCAAAAATCAATGAATATTGTAAATGCACAAACAGTAATATCTCCACATTGCACGGTGCAATTCTGAAATTTTTAGCTTTTTCCTGTTAATCCTAGCATGATAAAGAAGATTCAAAGAGAGTGAGATGCCAGCTCCTTTCATTCAGTCAGTAGCTTCAAACATTTCTGGTATATGAAAAACATGTTTTTCAATGGCAAAAATCAATGAATATTGTAAATGCACAAACAGTAATATCTCCACATTGCAAGGTGCAATTCTGAAATTTTTTGCTTTTTCCTGTTAATCCTAGCATGATAAAGAAGATTCAAAGGGAGTGAGATGCCAGCTCCTTTCATTCAGTCAGTAGCTTCAAACATTTCTGGTATATGAAAAACATGTTTTTCAATGGCAAAAATCAATGAATATTGTAAATGCACAAACAGTAATATCTCCACATTGCAAGGTGCAATTCTGAAATTTTTTGCTTTTTCCTGCTAATCCTAGCATGATAAAGAAGATTCAAAGAGAGTGAGATGCCAGCTCCTTTCATTCAGTCAGTAGCTTCAAACATTTCTGGTATATGAAAAACATGTTTTTCAATGGCAAAAATCAATGAATATTGTAAATGCACAAACAGTAATATCTCCACATTGCACGGTGCAATTCTGAAATTTTTAGCTTTTTCCTGTTAATCCTAGCATGATAAAGAAGATTCAAAGAGAGTGAGATGCCAGCTCCTTTCATTCAGTCAGTAGCTTCAAACATTTCTGGTATATGAAAAACATGTTTTTCAATGGCAAAAATCAATGAATATTGTAAATGCACAAACAGTAATATCTCCACATTGCAAGGTGCAATTCTGAAATTTTTTGCTTTTTCCTGTTAATCCTAGCATGATAAAGAAGATTCAAAGAGAGTGAGATGCCAGCTCCTTTCATTCAGTCAGTAGCTTCAAACATTTCTGGTATATGAAAAACATGTTTTTCAATGGCAAAAATCAATGAATATTGTACATGCACAAACAGTAATATCTCCACATTGCAAGGTGCAATTCTGAAATTTTTTGCTTTTTCCTGCTAATCCTAGCATGATAAAGAAGATTCAAAGAGAGTGAGATGCCAGCTCCTTTCATTCAGTCAGTAGCTTCAAACATTTCTGGTATATGAAAAACATGTTTTTCAATGGCAAAAATCAATGAATATTGTAAATGCACAAACAGTAATATCTCCACATTGCACGGTGCAATTCTGAAATTTTTAGCTTTTTCCTGTTAATCCTAGCATGATAAAGAAGATTCAAAGAGAGTGAGATGCCAGCTCCTTTCATTCAGTCAGTAGCTTCAAACATTTCTGGTATATGAAAAACATGTTTTTCAATGGCAAAAATCAATGAATATTGTAAATGCACAAACAGTAATATCTCCACATTGCAAGGTGCAATTCTGAAATTTTTTGCTTTTTCCTGCTAATCCTAGCATGATAAAGAAGATTCAAAGAGAGTGAGATGCCAGCTCCTTTCATTCAGTCAGAAGCTTCAAACATTTCTGGTATATGAAAAACATGTTTTTCAATGGCAAAAATCAATGAATATTGTAAATGCACAAACAGTAATATCTCCACATTGCACAGTGCAATTCTGAAATTTTTAGCTTTTTCCTGTTAATCCTAGCATGATAAAGAAGATTCAAAGAGAGTGAGATGCCAGCTCCTTTCATTCAGTCAGTAGCTTCAAACATTTCTGGTATATGAAAAACATGTTTTTCAATGGCAAAAATCAATGAATATTGTAAATGCACAAACAGTAATATCTCCACATTGCAAGGTGCAATTCTGAAATTTTTTGCTTTTTCCTGCTAATCCTAGCATGATAAAGAAGATTCAAAGAGAGTGAGATGCCAGCTCCTTTCATTCAGTCAGTAGCTTCAAACATTTCTGGTATATGAAAAACATGTTTTTCAATGGCAAAAATCAATGAATATTGTAAATGCACAAACAGTAATATCTCCACATTGCACGGTGCAATTCTGAAATTTTTAGCTTTTTCCTGTTAATCCTAGCATGATAAAGAAGATTCAAAGAGAGTGAGATGCCAGCTCCTTTCATTCAGTCAGTAGCTTCAAACATTTCTGGTATATGAAAAACATGTTTTTCAATGGCAAAAATCAATGAATATTGTAAATGCACAAACAGTAATATCTCCACATTGCAAGGTGCAATTCTGAAATTTTTTGCTTTTTCCTGTTAATCCTAGCATGATAAAGAAGATTCAAAGAGAGTGAGATGCCAGCTCCTTTCATTCAGTCAGTAGCTTCAAACATTTCTGGTATATGAAAAACATGTTTTTCAATGGCAAAAATCAATGAATATTGTAAATGCACAAACAGTAATATCTCCACATTGCAAGGTGCAATTCTGAAATTTTTTGCTTTTTTCTGCTAATCCTAGCATGATAAAGAAGATTCAAAGAGAGTGAGATGCCAGCTCCTTTCATTCAGTCAGTAGCTTCAAACATTTCTGGTATATGAAAAACATGTTTTTCAATGGCAAAAATCAATGAATATTGTAAATGCACAAACAGTAATATCTCCACATTGCACGGTGCAATTCTGAAAATTTTAGCTTTTTCCTGTTAATCCTAGCATGATAAAGAAGATTCAAAGAGAGTGAGATGCCAGCTCCTTTCATTCAGTCAGTAGCTTCAAACATTTCTGGTATATGAAAAACATGTTTTTCAATGGCAAAAATCAATGAATATTGTAAATGCACAAACAGTAATATCTCCACATTGCAAGGTGCAATTCTGAAATTTTTTGCTTTTTCCTGCTAATCCTAGCATGATAAAGAAGATTCAAAGAGAGTGAGATGCCAGCTCCTTTCATTCAGTCAGTAGCTTCAAACATTTCTGGTATATGAAAAACATGTTTTTCAATGGCAAAAATCAATGAATATTGTAAATGCACAAACAGTAATATCTCCACATTGCACGGTGCAATTCTGAAATTTTTAGCTTTTTCCTGTTAATCCTAGCATGATAAAGAAGATTCAAAGAGAGTGAGATGCCAGCTCCTTTCATTCAGTCAGTAGCTTCAAACATTTCTGGTATATGAAAAACATGTTTTTCAATGGCAAAAATCAATGAATATTGTAAATGCACAAACAGTAATATCTCCACATTGCAAGGTGCAATTCTGAAATTTTTTGCTTTTTCCTGTTAATCCTAGCATGATAAAGAAGATTCAAAGGGAGTGAGATGCCAGCTCCTTTCATTCAGTCAGTAGCTTCAAACATTTCTGGTATATGAAAAACATGTTTTTCAATGGCAAAAATCAATGAATATTGTAAATGCACAAACAGTAATATCTCCACATTGCAAGGTGCAATTCTGAAATTTTTTGCTTTTTCCTGCTAATCCTAGCATGATAAAGAAGATTCAAAGAGAGTGAGATGCCAGCTCCTTTCATTCAGTCAGTAGCTTCAAACATTTCTGGTATATGAAAAACATGTTTTTCAATGGCAAAAATCAATGAATATTGTAAATGCACAAACAGTAATATCTCCACATTGCACGGTGCAATTCTGAAATTTTTAGCTTTTTCCTGTTAATCCTAGCATGATAAAGAAGATTCAAAGAGAGTGAGATGCCAGCTCCTTTCATTCAGTCAGTAGCTTCAAACATTTCTGGTATATGAAAAACATGTTTTTCAATGGCAAAAATCAATGAATATTGTAAATGCACAAACAGTAATATCTCCACATTGCAAGGTGCAATTCTGAAATTTTTTGCTTTTTCCTGTTAATCCTAGCATGATAAAGAAGATTCAAAGAGAGTGAGATGCCAGCTCCTTTCATTCAGTCAGTAGCTTCAAACATTTCTGGTATATGAAAAACATGTTTTTCAATGGCAAAAATCAATGAATATTGTACATGCACAAACAGTAATATCTCCACATTGCAAGGTGCAATTCTGAAATTTTTTGCTTTTTCCTGCTAATCCTAGCATGATAAAGAAGATTCAAAGAGAGTGAGATGCCAGCTCCTTTCATTCAGTCAGTAGCTTCAAACATTTCTGGTATATGAAAAACATGTTTTTCAATGGCAAAAATCAATGAATATTGTAAATGCACAAACAGTAATATCTCCACATTGCACGGTGCAATTCTGAAATTTTTAGCTTTTTCCTGTTAATCCTAGCATGATAAAGAAGATTCAAAGAGAGTGAGATGCCAGCTCCTTTCATTCAGTCAGTAGCTTCAAACATTTCTGGTATATGAAAAACATGTTTTTCAATGGCAAAAATCAATGAATATTGTAAATGCACAAACAGTAATATCTCCACATTGCAAGGTGCAATTCTGAAATTTTTTGCTTTTTCCTGCTAATCCTAGCATGATAAAGAAGATTCAAAGAGAGTGAGATGCCAGCTCCTTTCATTCAGTCAGAAGCTTCAAACATTTCTGGTATATGAAAAACATGTTTTTCAATGGCAAAAATCAATGAATATTGTAAATGCACAAACAGTAATATCTCCACATTGCACAGTGCAATTCTGAAATTTTTAGCTTTTTCCTGTTAATCCTAGCATGATAAAGAAGATTCAAAGAGAGTGAGATGCCAGCTCCTTTCATTCAGTCAGTAGCTTCAAACATTTCTGGTATATGAAAAACATGTTTTTCAATGGCAAAAATCAATGAATATTGTAAATGCACAAACAGTAATATCTCCACATTGCAAGGTGCAATTCTGAAATTTTTTGCTTTTTCCTGCTAATCCTAGCATGATAAAGAAGATTCAAAGAGAGTGAGATGCCAGCTCCTTTCATTCAGTCAGTAGCTTCAAACATTTCTGGTATATGAAAAACATGTTTTTCAATGGCAAAAATCAATGAATATTGTAAATGCACAAACAGTAATATCTCCACATTGCACGGTGCAATTCTGAAATTTTTAGCTTTTTCCTGTTAATCCTAGCATGATAAAGAAGATTCAAAGAGAGTGAGATGCCAGCTCCTTTCATTCAGTCAGTAGCTTCAAACATTTCTGGTATATGAAAAACATGTTTTTCAATGGCAAAAATCAATGAATATTGTAAATGCACAAACAGTAATATCTCCACATTGCAAGGTGCAATTCTGAAATTTTTTGCTTTTTCCTGTTAATCCTAGCATGATAAAGAAGATTCAAAGAGAGTGAGATGCCAGCTCCTTTCATTCAGTCAGTAGCTTCAAACATTTCTGGTATATGAAAAACATGTTTTTCAATGGCAAAAATCAATGAATATTGTAAATGCACAAACAGTAATATCTCCACATTGCAAGGTTCAATTCTGAAATTTTTTGCTTTTTCCTGCTAATCCTAGCATGATAAAGAAGATTCAAAGAGAGTGAGATGCCAGCTCCTTTCATTCAGTCAGTAGCTTCAAACATTTCTGGTATATGAAAAACATGTTTTTCAATGGCAAAAATCAATGAATATTGTAAATGCACAAACAGTAATATCTCCACATTGCAAGGTGCAATTCTGAAATTTTTTGCTTTTTCCTGCTAATCCTAGCATGATAAAGAAGATTCAAAGAGAGTGAGATGCCAGCTCCTTTCATTCAGTCAGTAGCTTCAAACATTTCTGGTATATGAAAAACATGTTTTTCAATGGCAAAAATCAATGAATATTGTAAATGCACAAACAGTAATATCTCCACATTGCACGGTGCAATTCTGAAATTTTTAGCTTTTTCCTGTTAATCCTAGCATGATAAAGAAGATTCAAAGAGAGTGAGATGCCAGCTCCTTTCATTCAGTCAGTAGCTTCAAACATTTCTGGTATATGAAAAACATGTTTTTCAATGGCAAAAATCAATGAATATTGTAAATGCACAAACAGTAATATCTCCACATTGCAAGGTGCAATTCTGAAATTTTTTGCTTTTTCCTGCTAATCCTAGCATGATAAAGAAGATTCAAAGAGAGTGAGATGCCAGCTCCTTTCATTCAGTCAGTAGCTTCAAACATTTCTGGTATATGAAAAACATGTTTTTCAATGGCAAAAATCAATGAATATTGTAAATGCACAAACAGTAATATCTCCACATTGCACGGTGCAATTCTGAAATTTTTAGCTTTTTCCTGTTAATCCTAGCATGATAAAGAAGATTCAAAGAGAGTGAGATGCCAGCTCCTTTCATTCAGTCAGTAGCTTCAAACATTTCTGGTATATGAAAAACATGTTTTTCAATGGCAAAAATCAATGAATATTGTAAATGCACAAACAGTAATATCTCCACATTGCAAGGTGCAATTCTGAAATTTTTTGCTTTTTCCTGCTAATCCTAGCATGATAAAGAAGATTCAAAGAGAGTGAGATGCCAGCTCCTTTCATTCAGTCAGTAGCTTCAAACATTTCTGGTATATGAAAAACATGTTTTTCAATGGCAAAAATCAATGAATATTGTAAATGCACAAACAGTAATATCTCCACATTGCAAGGTGCAATTCTGAAATTTTTTGCTTTTTCCTGCTAATCCTAGCATGATAAAGAAGATTCAAAGAGAGTGAGATGCCAGCTCCTTTCATTCAGTCAGTAGCTTCAAACATTTCTGGTATATGAAAAACATGTTTTTCAATGGCAAAAATCAATGAATATTGTAAATGCACAAACAGTAATATCTCCACATTGCACGGTGCAATTCTGAAATTTTTAGCTTTTTCCCGTTAATCCTAGCATGATAAAGAAGATTCAAAGAGAGTGAGATGCCAGCTCCTTTCATTCAGTCAGTAGCTTCAAACATTTCTGGTATATGAAAAACATGTTTTTCAATGGCAAAAATCAATGAATATTGTAAATGCACAAACAGTAATATCTCCACATTGCAAGGTGCAATTCTGAAATTTTTTGCCTTTTCCTGCTAATCCTAGCATGATAAAGAAGATTCAAAGAGAGTGAGATGCCAGCTCCTTTCATTCAGTCAGTAGCTTCAAACATTTCTGGTATATGAAAAACATGTTTTTCAATGGCAAAAATCAATGAATATTGTAAATGCACAAACAGTAATATCTCCACATTGCACGGTGCAATTCTGAAATTTTTAGCTTTTTCCTGTTAATCCTAGCATGATAAAGAAGATTCAAAGAGAGTGAGATGCCAGCTCCTTTCATTCAGTCAGTAGCTTCAAACATTTCTGGTATATGAAAAACATGTTTTTCAATGGCAAAAATCAATGAATATTGTAAATGCACAAAAAGTAATATCTCCACATTGCAAGGTGCAATTCTGAAATTTTTTGCTTTTTCCTGTTAATCCTAGCATGATAAAGAAGATTCAAAGAGAGTGAGATGCCAGCTCCTTTCATTCAGTCAGTAGCTTCAAACATTTCTGGTATATGAAAAACATGTTTTTCAATGGCAAAA
>NW_027371743.1:0-23752 GCF_046119375.1 Phyllobates terribilis
GACTGAATGAAAGGAGCTGGCATCTCACTCTCTTTGAATCTTCTCTAGGATTAACAGGAAAAAGCTAAAAATTTAAGAATTGCACCGTGCAATGTGGAGATATTACTGTTTGTGCATTTACAATATTCATTGATTTTTGCCATTGAAAAACATGTTTTTCATATACCAGAAATGTTTGAAGCTACTGACTGAATGAAAGGAAGCTGGCATCTCACTCTCTTTGAATCTTCTTTATCAAGTGAGAGCTAGGATTAGCAGGAAAAAGCTAAAAATTTCAGAATTGCACCGTGCAATGTGGAGATATTACTGTTTGTGCATTTACAATATTCATTGATTTTTGCCATTGAAAAACATGTTTTTCATATACCAGAAATGTTTGAAGCTACTGACTGAATGAAAGGAGCTGGCATTTCACTCTCTTTGAATCTTCTTTATCATGCTAGGATTAGCAGGAAAAAGCTAAAAATTTCAGAATTGCACCGTGCAATGTGGAGATATTACTGTTTGTGCATTTACAATATTCATTGATTTTTGCCATTGAAAAACATGTTTTTCATATACCAGAAATGTTTGAAGCTACTGACTGAATGAAAGGAGCTGGCATCTCACTCTCTTTGAATCTTCTTTATCATGCTAGGATTAACAGGAAAAAGCTAAAAATTTCAGAATTGCACCGTGCAATGTGGAGATATTACTGTTTGTGCATTTACAATATTCATTGATTTTTGCCATTGAAAAACGTCCAGAAATGTTTGAAGCTACTGACTGAATGAAAGGAGCTGGCATCTCACTCTCTTTGAATCTTCTTTATCATGCTAGGATTAGCAGGAAAAAGCAAAAAATTTCAGAATTGCACCGTGCAATGTGGAGATATTACTGTTTGTGCATTTACAATATTCATTGATTTTTGCCATTGAAAAACATGTTTTTCATATACCAGAAATGTTTGAAGCTACTGACTGAATGAAAGGAGCTGGCATCTCACTCTCTTTGAATCTTCTTTATCATGCTAGGATTAACAGGAAAAAGCAAAAAATTTCAGAATTGCACCTTGCAATGTGGAGATATTACTGTTTGTGCATTTACAATATTCATTGATTTTTGCCATTGAAAAACATGTTTTTCATATACCAGAAATGTTTGAAGCTACTGACTGAATGAAAGGAGCTGGCATCTCACTCTCTTTGAATCTTCTTTATCATGCTAGGATTAGCAGGAAAAAGCAAAAAATTTCAGAATTGCACAGTGCAATGTGGAGATATTACTGTTTGTGCATTTACAATATTCATTGATTTTTGCCATTGAAAAAACGTCCAGAAATGTTTGAAGCTACTGACTGAATGAAAGGAGCTGGCATCTCACTCTCTTTGAATCTTCTTTATCATGCTAGGATTAGCAGGAAAAAGCAAAAAATTTCAGAATTGCACCTTGCAATGTGGAGATATTACTGTTTGTGCATTTACAATATTCATTGATTTTTGCCATTGAAAAACATGTTTTTCATATACCAGAAATGTTTGAAGCTACTGACTGAATGAAAGGAGCTGGCATCTCACTCTCTTTGAATCTTCTTTATCATGCTAGGATTAACAGGAAAAAGCAAAAAATTTCAGAATTGCACCGTGCAATGTGGAGATATTACTGTTTGTGCATTTACAATATTCATTGATTTTTGCCATTGAAAAACATGTTTTTCATATACCAGAAATGTTTGAAGCTACTGACTGAATGAAAGGAGCTGGCATCTCACTCTCTTTGAATCTTCTTTATCATGCTAGGATTAGCAGGAAAAAGCAAAAAATTTCAGAATTGCACCGTGCAATGTGGAGATATTACTGTTTGTGCATTTACAATATTCATTGATTTTTGCCATTGAAAAACATGTTTTTCATATACCAGAAATGTTTGAAGCTACTGACTGAATGAAAGGAGCTGGCATCTCACTCTCTTTGAATCTTCTTTATCATGCTAGGATTAACAGGAAAAAGCTAAAAATTTCAGAATTGCACCGTGCAATGTGGAGATATTACTGTTTGTGCATTTACAATATTCATTGATTTTTGCCATTGAAAAACATGTTTTTCATATACCAGAAATGTTTGAAGCTACTGACTGAATGAAAGGAGCTGGCATCTCACTCTCTTTGAATCTTCTTTATCATGCTAGGATTAACAGGAAAAAGCAAAAAATTTCAGAATTGCACCTTGCAATGTGGAGATATTACTGTTTGTGCATTTACAATATTCATTGATTTTTGCCATTGAAAAACATGTTTTTCATATACCAGAAATGTTTGAAGCTACTGACTGAATGAAAGGAGCTGGCATCTCACTCTCTTTGAATCTTCTTTATCATGCTAGGATTAGCAGGAAAAAGCAAAAAATTTCAGAATTGCACCGTGCAATGTGGAGATATTACTGTTTGTGCATTTACAATATTCATTGATTTTTGCCATTGAAAAACATGTTTTTCATATACCAGAAATGTTTGAAGCTACTGACTGAATGAAAGGAGCTGGCATCTCACTCTCTTTGAATCTTCTTTATCATGCTAGGATTAACAGGAAAAAGCTAAAAATTTCAGAATTGCACCTTGCAATGTGGAGATATTACTGTTTGTGCATTTACAATATTCATTGATTTTTGCCATTGAAAAACATGTTTTTCATATACCAGAAATGTTTGAAGCTACTGACTGAATGAAAGGAGCTGGCATCTCACTCTCTTTGAATCTTCTTTATCATGCTAGGATTAACAGGAAAAAGCAAAAAATTTCAGAATTGCACCTTGCAATGTGGAGATATTACTGTTTGTGCATTTACAATATTCATTGATTTTTGCCATTGAAAAACATGTTTTTCATATACCAGAAATGTTTGAAGCTACTGACTGAATGAAAGGAGCTGGCATCTCACTCTCTTTGAATCTTCTTTATCATGCTAGGATTAGCAGGAAAAAGCTAAAAATTTCAGAATTGCACCTTGCAATGTGGAGATATTACTGTTTGTGCATTTACAATATTCATTGATTTTTGCCATTGAAAAACATGTTTTTCATATACCAGAAATGTTTGAAGCTACTGACTGAATGAAAGGAGCTGGCATCTCACTCTCTTTGAATCTTCTTTATCATGCTAGGATTAACAGGAAAAAGCAAAAAATTTCAGAATTGCACCGTGCAATGTGGAGATATTACTGTTTGTGCATTTACAATATTCATTGATTTTTGCCATTGAAAAACATGTTTTTCATATACCAGAAATGTTTGAAGCTACTGACTGAATGAAAGGAGCTGGCATCTCACTCTCTTTGAATCTTCTTTATCATGCTAGGATTAGCAGGAAAAAGCAAAAAATTTCAGAATTGCACCGTGCAATGTGGAGATATTACTGTTTGTGCATTTACAATATTCATTGATTTTTGCCATTGAAAAACATGTTTTTCATATACCAGAAATGTTTGAAGCTACTGACTGAATGAAAGGAGCTGGCATCTCACTCTCTTTGAATCTTCTTTATCATGCTAGGATTAACAGGAAAAAGCTAAAAATTTCAGAATTGCACCGTGCAATGTGGAGATATTACTGTTTGTGCATTTACAATATTCATTGATTTTTGCCATTGAAAAACATGTTTTTCATATACCAGAAATGTTTGAAGCTACTGACTGAATGAAAGGAGCTGGCATCTCACTCTCTTTGAATCTTCTTTATCATGCTAGGATTAACAGGAAAAAGCAAAAAATTTCAGAATTGCACCTTGCAATGTGGAGATATTACTGTTTGTGCATTTACAATATTCATTGATTTTTGCCATTGAAAAACATGTTTTTCATATACCAGAAATGTTTGAAGCTACTGACTGAATGAAAGGAGCTGGCATCTCACTCTCTTTGAATCTTCTTTATCATGCTAGGATTAGCAGGAAAAAGCAAAAAATTTCAGAATTGCACCGTGCAATGTGGAGATATTACTGTTTGTGCATTTACAATATTCATTGATTTTTGCCATTGAAAAACATGTTTTTCATATACCAGAAATGTTTGAAGCTACTGACTGAATGAAAGGAGCTGGCATCTCACTCTCTTTGAATCTTCTTTATCATGCTAGGATTAACAGGAAAAAGCTAAAAATTTCAGAATTGCACCTTGCAATGTGGAGATATTACTGTTTGTGCATTTACAATATTCATTGATTTTTGCCATTGAAAAACATGTTTTTCATATACCAGAAATGTTTGAAGCTACTGACTGAATGAAAGGAGCTGGCATCTCACTCTCTTTGAATCTTCTTTATCATGCTAGGATTAACAGGAAAAAGCAAAAAATTTCAGAATTGCACCTTGCAATGTGGAGATATTACTGTTTGTGCATTTACAATATTCATTGATTTTTGCCATTGAAAAACGTCCAGAAATGTTTGAAGCTACTGACTGAATGAAAGGAGCTGGCATCTCACTCTCTTTGAATCTTCTTTATCATGCTAGGATTAGCAGGAAAAAGCTAAAAATTTCAGAATTGCACCGTGCAATGTGGAGATATTACTGTTTGTGCATTTACAATATTCATTGATTTTTGCCATTGAAAAACATGTTTTTCATATACCAGAAATGTTTGAAGCTACTGACTGAATGAAAGGAGCTGGCATCTCACTCTCTTTGAATCTTCTTTATCATGCTAGGATTAGCAGGAAAAAGCAAAAAATTTCAGAATTGCACCGTGCAATGTGGAGATATTACTGTTTGTGCATTTACAATATTCATTGATTTTTGCCATTGAAAAACATGTTTTTCATATACCAGAAATGTTTGAAGCTACTGACTGAATGAAAGGAGCTGGCATCTCACTCTCTTTGAATCTTCTTTATCATGCTAGGATTAGCAGGAAAAAGCAAAAAATTTCAGAATTGCACCGTGCAATGTGGAGATATTACTGTTTGTGCATTTACAATATTCATTGATTTTTGCCATTGAAAAACATGTTTTTCATATACCAGAAATGTTTGAAGCTACTGACTGAATGAAAGGAGCTGGCATCTCACTCTCTTTGAATCTTCTTTATCATGCTAGGATTAGCAGGAAAAAGCTAAAAATTTCAGAATTGCACCTTGCAATGTGGAGATATTACTGTTTGTGCATTTACAATATTCATTGATTTTTGCCATTGAAAAACATGTTTTTCATATACCAGAAATGTTTGAAGCTACTGACTGAATGAAAGGAGCTGGCATCTCACTCTCTTTGAATCTTCTTTATCATGCTAGGATTAACAGGAAAAAGCAAAAAATTTCAGAATTGCACCGTGCAATGTGGAGATATTACTGTTTGTGCATTTACAATATTCATTGATTTTTGCCATTGAAAAACATGTTTTTCATATACCAGAAATGTTTGAAGCTACTGACTGAATGAAAGGAGCTGGCATCTCACTCTCTTTGAATCTTCTTTATCATGCTAGGATTAGCAGGAAAAAGCAAAAAATTTCAGAATTGCACCTTGCAATGTGGAGATATTACTGTTTGTGCATTTACAATATTCATTGATTTTTGCCATTGAAAAACATGTTTTTCATATACCAGAAATGTTTGAAGCTACTGACTGAATGAAAGGAGCTGGCATCTCACTCTCTTTGAATCTTCTTTATCATGCTAGGATTAGCAGGAAAAAGCTAAAAATTTCAGAATTGCACCTTGCAATGTGGAGATATTACTGTTTGTGCATTTACAATATTCATTGATTTTTGCCATTGAAAAACATGTTTTTCATATACCAGAAATGTTTGAAGCTACTGACTGAATGAAAGGAGCTGGCATCTCACTCTCTTTGAATCTTCTTTATCATGCTAGGATTAACAGGAAAAAGCTAAAAATTTCAGAATTGCACCTTGCAATGTGGAGATATTACTGTTTGTGCATTTACAATATTCATTGATTTTTGCCATTGAAAAACATGTTTTTCATATACCAGAAATGTTTGAAGCTACTGACTGAATGAAAGGAGCTGGCATCTCACTCTCTTTAAATCTTCTTTATCATGCTAGGATTAACAGGAAAAAGCTAAAAATTTCAGAATTGCACCGTGCAATGTGGAGATATTACTGTTTGTGCATTTACAATATTCATTGATTTTTGCCATTGAAAAACATGTTTTTCATATACCAGAAATGTTTGAAGCTACTGACTGAATGAAAGGAGCTGGCATCTCACTCTCTTTGAATCTTCTTTATCATGCTAGGATTAACAGGAAAAAGCTAAAAATTTCAGAATTGCACCTTGCAATGTGGAGATATTACTGTTTGTGCATTTACAATATTCATTGATTTTTGCCATTGAAAAACATGTTTTTCATATACCAGAAATGTTTGAAGCTACTGACTGAATGAAAGGAGCTGGCATCTCACTCTCTTTGAATCTTCTTTATCATGCTAGGATTAACAGGAAAAAGCTAAAAATTTCAGAATTGCACCGTGCAATGTGGAGATATTACTGTTTGTGCATTTACAATATTCATTGATTTTTGCCATTGAAAAACATGTTTTTCATATACCAGAAATGTTTGAAGCTACTGACTGAATGAAAGGAGCTGGCATCTCACTCTCTTTGAATCTTCTTTATCATGCTAGGATTAACAGGAAAAAGCTAAAAATTTCAGAATTGCACCTTGCAATGTGGAGATATTACTGTTTGTGCATTTACAATATTCATTGATTTTTGCCATTGAAAAACGTCCAGAAATGTTTGAAGCTACTGACTGAATGAAAGGAGCTGGCATCTCACTCTCTTTGAATCTTCTTTATCATGCTAGGATTAGCAGGAAAAAGCAAAAAATTTCAGAATTGCACCGTGCAATGTGGAGATATTACTGTTTGTGCATTTACAATATTCATTGATTTTTGCCATTGAAAAACATGTTTTTCATATACCAGAAATGTTTGAAGCTACTGACTGAATGAAAGGAGCTGGCATCTCACTCTCTTTGAATCTTCTTTATCATGCTAGGATTAGCAGGAAAAAGCAAAAAATTTCAGAATTGCACCGTGCAATGTGGAGATATTACTGTTTGTGCATTTACAATATTCATTGATTTTTGCCATTGAAAAACATGTTTTTCATATACCAGAAATGTTTGAAGCTACTGACTGAATGAAAGGAGCTGGCATCTCACTCTCTTTGAATCTTCTTTATCATGCTAGGATTAGCAGGAAAAAGCAAAAAATTTCAGAATTGCACCTTGCAATGTGGAGATATTACTGTTTGTGCATTTACAATATTCATTGATTTTTGCCATTGAAAAACGTCCAGAAATGTTTGAAGCTACTGACTGAATGAAAGGAGCTGGCATCTCACTCTCTTTGAATCTTCTTTATCATGCTAGGATTAACAGGAAAAAGCTAAAAATTTCAGAATTGCACCTTGCAATGTGGAGATATTACTGTTTGTGCATTTACAATATTCATTGATTTTTGCCATTGAAAAACATGTTTTTCATATACCAGAAATGTTTGAAGCTACTGACTGAATGAAAGGAGCTGGCATCTCACTCTCTTTGAATCTTCTTTATCATGCTAGGATTAGCAGGAAAAAGCAAAAAATTTCAGAATTGCACCTTGCAATGTGGAGATATTACTGTTTGTGCATTTACAATATTCATTGATTTTTGCCATTGAAAAACATGTTTTTCATATACCAGAAATGTTTGAAGCTACTGACTGAATGAAAGGAGCTGGCATCTCACTCTCTTTGAATCTTCTTTATCATGCTAGGATTAACAGGAAAAAGCTAAAAATTTCAGAATTGCACCGTGCAATGTGGAGATATTACTGTTTGTGCATTTACAATATTCATTGATTTTTGCCATTGAAAAACATGTTTTTCATATACCAGAAATGTTTGAAGCTACTGACTGAATGAAAGGAGCTGGCATCTCACTCTCTTTGAATCTTCTTTATCATGCTAGGATTAGCAGGAAAAAGCAAAAAATTTCAGAATTGCACCGTGCAATGTGGAGATATTACTGTTTGTGCATTTACAATATTCATTGATTTTTGCCATTGAAAAACATGTTTTTCATATACCAGAAATGTTTGAAGCTACTGACTGAATGAAAGGAGCTGGCATCTCACTCTCTTTGAATCTTCTTTATCATGCTAGGATTAACAGGAAAAAGCTAAAAATTTCAGAATTGCACCGTGCAATGTGGAGATATTACTGTTTGTGCATTTACAATATTCATTGATTTTTGCCATTGAAAAACATGTTTTTCATATACCAGAAATGTTTGAAGCTACTGACTGAATGAAAGGAGCTGGCATCTCACTCTCTTTGAATCTTCTTTATCATGCTAGGATTAGCAGGAAAAAGCAAAAAATTTCAGAATTGCACCTTGCAATGTGGAGATATTACTGTTTGTGCATTTACAATATTCATTGATTTTTGCCATTGAAAAACATGTTTTTCATATACCAGAAATGTTTGAAGCTACTGACTGAATGAAAGGAGCTGGCATCTCACTCTCTTTGAATCTTCTTTATCATGCTAGGATTAACAGGAAAAAGCAAAAAATTTCAGAATTGCACCTTGCAATGTGGAGATATTACTGTTTGTGCATTTAGAATATTCATTGATTTTTGCCATTGAAAAACGTCCAGAAATGTTTGAAGCTACTGACTGAATGAAAGGAGCTGGCATCTCACTCTCTTTGAATCTTCTTTATCATGCTAGGATTAGCAGGAAAAAGCAAAAAATTTCAGAATTGCACCGTGCAATGTGGAGATATTACTGTTTGTGCATTTACAATATTCATTGATTTTTGCCATTGAAAAACATGTTTTTCATATACCAGAAATGTTTGAAGCTACTGACTGAATGAAAGGAGCTGGCATCTCACTCTCTTTGAATCTTCTTTATCATGCTAGGATTAACAGGAAAAAGCTAAAAATTTCAGAATTGCACCTTGCAATGTGGAGATATTACTGTTTGTGCATTTACAATATTCATTGATTTTTGCCATTGAAAAACATGTTTTTCATATACCAGAAATGTTTGAAGCTACTGATTGAATGAAAGGAGCTGGCATCTCACTCTCTTTGAATCTTCTTTATCATGCTAGGATTAGCAGGAAAAAGCAAAAAATTTCAGAATTGCACCGTGCAATGTGGAGATATTACTGTTTGTGCATTTACAATATTCATTGATTTTTGCCATTGAAAAACATGTTTTTCATATACCAGAAATGTTTGAAGCTACTGACTGAATGAAAGGAGCTGGCATCTCACTCTCTTTGAATCTTCTTTATCATGCTAGGATTAACAGGAAAAAGCTAAAAATTTCAGAATTGCACCTTGCAATGTGGAGATATTACTGTTTGTGCATTTACAATATTCATTGATTTTTGCCATTGAAAAACATGTTTTTCATATACCAGAAATGTTTGAAGCTACTGACTGAATGAAAGGAGCTGGCATCTCACTCTCTTTGAATCTTCTTTATCATGCTAGGATTAACAGGAAAAAGCAAAAAATTTCAGAATTGCACCTTGCAATGTGGAGATATTACTGTTTGTGCATTTACAATATTCATTGATTTTTGCCATTGAAAAACATGTTTTTCATATACCAGAAATGTTTGAAGCTACTGACTGAATGAAAGGAGCTGGCATCTCACTCTCTTTGAATCTTCTTTATCATGCTAGGATTAACAGGAAAAAGCTAAAAATTTCAGAATTGCACCGTGCAATGTGGAGATATTACTGTTTGTGCATTTACAATATTCATTGATTTTTGCCATTGAAAAACGTCCAGAAATGTTTGAAGCTACTGACTGAATGAAAGGAGCTGGCATCTCACTCTCTTTGAATCTTCTTTATCATGCTAGGATTAACAGGAAAAAGCTAAAAATTTCAGAATTGCACCTTGCAATGTGGAGATATTACTGTTTGTGCATTTACAATATTCATTGATTTTTGCCATTGAAAAACGTCCAGAAATGTTTGAAGCTACTGACTGAATGAAAGGAGCTGGCATCTCACTCTCTTTGAATCTTCTTTATCATGCTAGGATTAGCAGGAAAAAGCAAAAAATTTCAGAATTGCAGCGTGCAATGTGGAGATATTACTGTTTGTGCATTTACAATATTCATTGATTTTTGCCATTGAAAAACATGTTTTTCATATACCAGAAATGTTTGAAGCTACTGACTGAATGAAAGGAGCTGGCATCTCACTCTCTTTGAATCTTCTTTATCATGCTAGGATTAGCAGGAAAAAGCTAAAAATTTCAGAATTGCACCGTGCAATGTGGAGATATTACTGTTTGTGCATTTACAATATTCATTGATTTTTGCCATTGAAAAACATGTTTTTCATATACCAGAAATGTTTGAAGCTACTGACTGAATGAAAGGAGCTGGCATCTCACTCTCTTTGAATCTTCTTTATCATGCTAGGATTAACAGGAAAAAGCTAAAAATTTCAGAATTGCACCTTGCAATGTGGAGATATTACTGTTTGTGCATTTACAATATTCATTGATTTTTGCCATTGAAAAACATGTTTTTCATATACCAGAAATGTTTGAAGCTACTGATTGAATGAAAGGAGCTGGCATCTCACTCTCTTTGAATCTTCTTTATCATGCTAGGATTAGCAGGAAAAAGCAAAAAATTTCAGAATTGCACCGTGCAATGTGGAGATATTACTGTTTGTGCATTTACAATATTCATTGATTTTTGCCATTGAAAAACATGTTTTTCATATACCAGAAATGTTTGAAGCTACTGACTGAATGAAAGGAGCTGGCATCTCACTCTCTTTGAATCTTCTTTATCATGCTAGGATTAACAGGAAAAAGCTAAAAATTTCAGAATTGCACCTTGCAATGTGGAGATATTACTGTTTGTGCATTTACAATATTCATTGATTTTTGCCATTGAAAAACATGTTTTTCATATACCAGAAATGTTTGAAGCTACTGACTGAATGAAAGGAGCTGGCATCTCACTCTCTTTGAATCTTCTTTATCATGCTAGGATTAACAGGAAAAAGCAAAAAATTTCAGAATTGCACCTTGCAATGTGGAGATATTACTGTTTGTGCATTTACAATATTCATTGATTTTTGCCATTGAAAAACATGTTTTTCATATACCAGAAATGTTTGAAGCTACTGACTGAATGAAAGGAGCTGGCATCTCACTCTCTTTGAATCTTCTTTATCATGCTAGGATTAACAGGAAAAAGCTAAAAATTTCAGAATTGCACCGTGCAATGTGGAGATATTACTGTTTGTGCATTTACAATATTCATTGATTTTTGCCATTGAAAAACGTCCAGAAATGTTTGAAGCTACTGACTGAATGAAAGGAGCTGGCATCTCACTCTCTTTGAATCTTCTTTATCATGCTAGGATTAACAGGAAAAAGCTAAAAATTTCAGAATTGCACCTTGCAATGTGGAGATATTACTGTTTGTGCATTTACAATATTCATTGATTTTTGCCATTGAAAAACGTCCAGAAATGTTTGAAGCTACTGACTGAATGAAAGGAGCTGGCATCTCACTCTCTTTGAATCTTCTTTATCATGCTAGGATTAGCAGGAAAAAGCAAAAAATTTCAGAATTGCAGCGTGCAATGTGGAGATATTACTGTTTGTGCATTTACAATATTCATTGATTTTTGCCATTGAAAAACATGTTTTTCATATACCAGAAATGTTTGAAGCTACTGACTGAATGAAAGGAGCTGGCATCTCACTCTCTTTGAATCTTCTTTATCATGCTAGGATTAGCAGGAAAAAGCTAAAAATTTCAGAATTGCACCGTGCAATGTGGAGATATTACTGTTTGTGCATTTACAATATTCATTGATTTTTGCCATTGAAAAACATGTTTTTCATATACCAGAAATGTTTGAAGCTACTGACTGAATGAAAGGAGCTGGCATCTCACTCTCTTTGAATCTTCTTTATCATGCTAGGATTAGCAGGAAAAAGCAAAAAATTTCAGAATTGCACCTTGCAATGTGGAGATATTACTGTTTGTGCATTTACAATATTCATTGATTTTTGCCATTGAAAAACATGTTTTTCATATACCAGAAATGTTTGAAGCTACTGACTGAATGAAAGGAGCTGGCATCTCACTCTCTTTGAATCTTCTTTATCATGCTAGGATTAACAGGAAAAAGCAAAAAATTTCAGAATTGCACCTTGCAATGTGGAGATATTACTGTTTGTGCATTTACAATATTCATTGATTTTTGCCATTGAAAAACGTCCAGAAATGTTTGAAGCTACTGACTGAATGAAAGGAGCTGGCATCTCACTCTCTTTGAATCTTCTTTATCATGCTAGGATTAGCAGGAAAAAGCAAAAAATTTCAGAATTGCACCGTGCAATGTGGAGATATTACTGTTTGTGCATTTAGAATATTCATTGATTTTTGCCATTGAAAAACGTCCAGAAATGTTTGAAGCTACTGACTGAATGAAAGGAGCTGGCATCTCACTCTCTTTGAATCTTCTTTATCATGCTAGGATTAGCAGGAAAAAGCAAAAAATTTCAGAATTGCACCGTGCAATGTGGAGATATTACTGTTTGTGCATTTACAATATTCATTGATTTTTGCCATTGAAAAACATGTTTTTCATATACCAGAAATGTTTGAAGCTACTGACTGAATGAAAGGAGCTGGCATCTCACTCTCTTTGAATCTTCTTTATCATGCTAGGATTAACAGGAAAAAGCTAAAAATTTCAGAATTGCACCTTGCAATGTGGAGATATTACTGTTTGTGCATTTACAATATTCATTGATTTTTGCCATTGAAAAACATGTTTTTCATATACCAGAAATGTTTGAAGCTACTGATTGAATGAAAGGAGCTGGCATCTCACTCTCTTTGAATCTTCTTTATCATGCTAGGATTAGCAGGAAAAAGCAAAAAATTTCAGAATTGCACCGTGCAATGTGGAGATATTACTGTTTGTGCATTTACAATATTCATTGATTTTTGCCATTGAAAAACATGTTTTTCATATACCAGAAATGTTTGAAGCTACTGACTGAATGAAAGGAGCTGGCATCTCACTCTCTTTGAATCTTCTTTATCATGCTAGGATTAACAGGAAAAAGCTAAAAATTTCAGAATTGCACCTTGCAATGTGGAGATATTACTGTTTGTGCATTTACAATATTCATTGATTTTTGCCATTGAAAAACATGTTTTTCATATACCAGAAATGTTTGAAGCTACTGACTGAATGAAAGGAGCTGGCATCTCACTCTCTTTGAATCTTCTTTATCATGCTAGGATTAACAGGAAAAAGCAAAAAATTTCAGAATTGCACCTTGCAATGTGGAGATATTACTGTTTGTGCATTTACAATATTCATTGATTTTTGCCATTGAAAAACATGTTTTTCATATACCAGAAATGTTTGAAGCTACTGACTGAATGAAAGGAGCTGGCATCTCACTCTCTTTGAATCTTCTTTATCATGCTAGGATTAACAGGAAAAAGCTAAAAATTTCAGAATTGCACCGTGCAATGTGGAGATATTACTGTTTGTGCATTTACAATATTCATTGATTTTTGCCATTGAAAAACGTCCAGAAATGTTTGAAGCTACTGACTGAATGAAAGGAGCTGGCATCTCACTCTCTTTGAATCTTCTTTATCATGCTAGGATTAACAGGAAAAAGCTAAAAATTTCAGAATTGCACCTTGCAATGTGGAGATATTACTGTTTGTGCATTTACAATATTCATTGATTTTTGCCATTGAAAAACGTCCAGAAATGTTTGAAGCTACTGACTGAATGAAAGGAGCTGGCATCTCACTCTCTTTGAATCTTCTTTATCATGCTAGGATTAGCAGGAAAAAGCAAAAAATTTCAGAATTGCAGCGTGCAATGTGGAGATATTACTGTTTGTGCATTTACAATATTCATTGATTTTTGCCATTGAAAAACATGTTTTTCATATACCAGAAATGTTTGAAGCTACTGACTGAATGAAAGGAGCTGGCATCTCACTCTCTTTGAATCTTCTTTATCATGCTAGGATTAGCAGGAAAAAGCTAAAAATTTCAGAATTGCACCGTGCAATGTGGAGATATTACTGTTTGTGCATTTACAATATTCATTGATTTTTGCCATTGAAAAACATGTTTTTCATATACCAGAAATGTTTGAAGCTACTGACTGAATGAAAGGAGCTGGCATCTCACTCTCTTTGAATCTTCTTTATCATGCTAGGATTAGCAGGAAAAAGCAAAAAATTTCAGAATTGCACCTTGCAATGTGGAGATATTACTGTTTGTGCATTTACAATATTCATTGATTTTTGCCATTGAAAAACATGTTTTTCATATACCAGAAATGTTTGAAGCTACTGACTGAATGAAAGGAGCTGGCATCTCACTCTCTTTGAATCTTCTTTATCATGCTAGGATTAACAGGAAAAAGCAAAAAATTTCAGAATTGCACCTTGCAATGTGGAGATATTACTGTTTGTGCATTTACAATATTCATTGATTTTTGCCATTGAAAAACGTCCAGAAATGTTTGAAGCTACTGACTGAATGAAAGGAGCTGGCATCTCACTCTCTTTGAATCTTCTTTATCATGCTAGGATTAGCAGGAAAAAGCAAAAAATTTCAGAATTGCACCGTGCAATGTGGAGATATTACTGTTTGTGCATTTACAATATTCATTGATTTTTGCCATTGAAAAACATGTTTTTCATATACCAGAAATGTTTGAAGCTACTGACTGAATGAAAGGAGCTGGCATCTCACTCTCTTTGAATCTTCTTTATCATGCTAGGATTAACAGGAAAAAGCTAAAAATTTCAGAATTGCACCTTGCAATGTGGAGATATTACTGTTTGTGCATTTACAATATTCATTGATTTTTGCCATTGAAAAACATGTTTTTCATATACCAGAAATGTTTGAAGCTACTGATTGAATGAAAGGAGCTGGCATCTCACTCTCTTTGAATCTTCTTTATCATGCTAGGATTAGCAGGAAAAAGCAAAAAATTTCAGAATTGCACCGTGCAATGTGGAGATATTACTGTTTGTGCATTTACAATATTCATTGATTTTTGCCATTGAAAAACATGTTTTTCATATACCAGAAATGTTTGAAGCTACTGACTGAATGAAAGGAGCTGGCATCTCACTCTCTTTGAATCTTCTTTATCATGCTAGGATTAACAGGAAAAAGCTAAAAATTTCAGAATTGCACCTTGCAATGTGGAGATATTACTGTTTGTGCATTTACAATATTCATTGATTTTTGCCATTGAAAAACGTCCAGAAATGTTTGAAGCTACTGACTGAATGAAAGGAGCTGGCATCTCACTCTCTTTGAATCTTCTTTATCATGCTAGGATTAGCAGGAAAAAGCAAAAAATTTCAGAATTGCAGCGTGCAATGTGGAGATATTACTGTTTGTGCATTTACAATATTCATTGATTTTTGCCATTGAAAAACATGTTTTTCATATACCAGAAATGTTTGAAGCTACTGACTGAATGAAAGGAGCTGGCATCTCACTCTCTTTGAATCTTCTTTATCTTGCTAGGATTAGCAGGAAAAAGCTAAAAATTTCAGAATTGCACCGTGCAATGTGGAGATATTACTGTTTGTGCATTTACAATATTCATTGATTTTTGCCATTGAAAAACATGTTTTTCATATACCAGAAATGTTTGAAGCTACTGACTGAATGAAAGGAGCTGGCATCTCACTCTCTTTGAATCTTCTTTATCATGCTAGGATTAGCAGGAAAAAGCAAAAAATTTCAGAATTGCACCGTGCAATGTGGAGATATTACTGTTTGTGCATTTACAATATTCATTGATTTTTGCCATTGAAAAACATGTTTTTCATATACCAGAAATGTTTGAAGCTACTGACTGAATGAAAGGAGCTGGCATCTCACTCTCTTTGAATCTTCTTTATCATGCTAGGATTAGCAGGAAAAAGCAAAAAATTTCAGAATTGCACCGTGCAATGTGGAGATATTACTGTTTGTGCATTTACAATATTCATTGATTTTTGCCATTGAAAAACATGTTTTTCATATACCAGAAATGTTTGAAGCTACTGACTGAATGAAAGGAGCTGGCATCTCACTCTCTTTGAATCTTCTTTATCATGCTAGGATTAGCAGGAAAAAGCTAAAAATTTCAGAATTGCACCTTGCAATGTGGAGATATTACTGTTTGTGCATTTACAATATTCATTGATTTTTGCCATTGAAAAACATGTTTTTCATATACCAGAAATGTTTGAAGCTACTGACTGAATGAAAGGAGCTGGCATCTCACTCTCTTTGAATCTTCTTTATCATGCTAGGATTAACAGGAAAAAGCAAAAAATTTCAGAATTGCACCGTGCAATGTGGAGATATTACTGTTTGTGCATTTACAATATTCATTGATTTTTGCCATTGAAAAACATGTTTTTCATATACCAGAAATGTTTGAAGCTACTGACTGAATGAAAGGAGCTGGCATCTCACTCTCTTTGAATCTTCTTTATCATGCTAGGATTAGCAGGAAAAAGCAAAAAATTTCAGAATTGCACCTTGCAATGTGGAGATATTACTGTTTGTGCATTTACAATATTCATTGATTTTTGCCATTGAAAAACATGTTTTTCATATACCAGAAATGTTTGAAGCTACTGACTGAATGAAAGGAGCTGGCATCTCACTCTCTTTGAATCTTCTTTATCATGCTAGGATTAACAGGAAAAAGCAAAAAATTTCAGAATTGCACCGTGCAATGTGGAGATATTACTGTTTGTGCATTTACAATATTCATTGATTTTTGCCATTGAAAAACATGTTTTTCATATACCAGAAATGTTTGAAGCTACTGACTGAATGAAAGGAGCTGGCATCTCACTCTCTTTGAATCTTCTTTATCATGCTAGGATTAGCAGGAAAAAGCAAAAAATTTCAGAATTGCACCTTGCAATGTGGAGATATTACTGTTTGTGCATTTACAATATTCATTGATTTTTGCCATTGAAAAACATGTTTTTCATATACCAGAAATGTTTGAAGCTACTGACTGAATGAAAGGAGCTGGCATCTCACTCTCTTTGAATCTTCTTTATCATGCTAGGATTAGCAGGAAAAAGCTAAAAATTTCAGAATTGCACCTTGCAATGTGGAGATATTACTGTTTGTGCATTTACAATATTCATTGATTTTTGCCATTGAAAAACATGTTTTTCATATACCAGAAATGTTTGAAGCTACTGACTGAATGAAAGGAGCTGGCATCTCACTCTCTTTGAATCTTCTTTATCATGCTAGGATTAACAGGAAAAAGCTAAAAATTTCAGAATTGCACCGTGCAATGTGGAGATATTACTGTTTGTGCATTTACAATATTCATTGATTTTTGCCATTGAAAAACATGTTTTTCATATACCAGAAATTTTTGAAGCTACTGACTGAATGAAAGGAGCTGGCATCTCACTCTCTTTGAATCTTCTTTATCATGCTAGGATTAGCAGGAAAAAGCTAAAAATTTCAGAATTGCACCGTGCAATGTGGAGATATTACTGTTTGTGCATTTACAATATTCATTGATTTTTGCCATTGAAAAACATGTTTTTCATATACCAGAAATGTTTGAAGCTACTGACTGAATGAAAGGAGCTGGCATCTCACTCTCTTTGAATCTTCTTTATCATGCTAGGATTAACAGGAAAAAGCTAAAAATTTCAGAATTGCACCGTGCAATGTGGAGATATTACTGTTTGTGCATTTACAATATTCATTGATTTTTGCCATTGAAAAACATGTTTTTCATATACCAGAAATGTTTGAAGCTACTGACTGAATGAAAGGAGCTGGCATCTCACTCTCTTTGAATCTTCTTTATCATGCTAGGATTAGCAGGAAAAAGCAAAAAATTTCAGAATTGCACCGTGCAATGTGGAGATATTACTGTTTGTGCATTTACAATATTCATTGATTTTTGCCATTGAAAAACATGTTTTTCATATACCAGAAATGTTTGAAGCTACTGACTGAATGAAAGGAGCTGGCATCTCACTCTCTTTGAATCTTCTTTATCATGCTAGGATTAGCAGGAAAAAGCAAAAAATTTCAGAATTGCACCGTGCAATGTGGAGATATTACTGTTTGTGCATTTACAATATTCATTGATTTTTGCCATTGAAAAACATGTTTTTCATATACCAGAAATGTTTGAAGCTACTGACTGAATGAAAGGAGCTGGCATCTCACTCTCTTTGAATCTTCTTTATCATGCTAGGATTAGCAGGAAAAAGCAAAAAATTTCAGAATTGCACCTTGCAATGTGGAGATATTACTGTTTGTGCATTTACAATATTCATTGATTTTTGCCATTGAAAAACATGTTTTTCATATACCAGAAATGTTTGAAGCTACTGACTGAATGAAAGGAGCTGGCATCTCACTCTCTTTGAATCTTCTTTATCATGCTAGGATTAGCAGGAAAAAGCAAAAAATTTCAGAATTGCACCTTGCAATGTGGAGATATTACTGTTTGTGCATTTACAATATTCATTGATTTTTGCCATTGAAAAACGTCCAGAAATGTTTGAAGCTACTGACTGAATGAAAGGAGCTGGCATCTCACTCTCTTTGAATCTTCTTTATCATGCTAGGATTAACAGGAAAAAGCTAAAAATTTCAGAATTGCACCGTGCAATGTGGAGATATTACTGTTTGTGCATTTACAATATTCATTGATTTTTGCCATTGAAAAACGTCCAGAAATGTTGGAAGCTACTGACTGAATGAAAGGAGCTGGCATCTCACTCTCTTTGAATCTTCTTTATCATGCTAGGATTAGCAGGAAAAAGCAAAAAATTTCAGAATTGCACCTTGCAATGTGGAGATATTACTGTTTGTGCATTTACAATATTCATTGATTTTTGCCATTGAAAAACATGTTTTTCATATACCAGAAATGTTTGAAGCTACTGACTGAATGAAAGGAGCTGGCATCTCACTCTCTTTGAATCTTCTTTATCATGCTAGGATTAACAGGAAAAAGCTAAAAATTTCAGAATTGCACCGTGCAATGTGGAGATATTACTGTTTGTGCATTTACAATATTCATTGATTTTTGCCATTGAAAAACGTCCAGAAATGTTTGAAGCTACTGACTGAATGAAAGGAGCTGGCATCTCACTCTCTTTGAATCTTCTTTATCATGCTAGGATTAGCAGGAAAAAGCTAAAAATTTCAGAATTGCACCGTGCAATGTGGAGATATTACTGTTTGTGCATTTACAATATTCATTGATTTTTGCCATTGAAAAACATGTTTTTCATATACCAGAAATGTTTGAAGCTACTGACTGAATGAAAGGAGCTGGCATCTCACTCTCTTTGAATCTTCTTTATCATGCTAGGATTAACAGGAAAAAGCTAAAAATTTCAGAATTGCACCGTGCAATGTGGAGATATTACTGTTTGTGCATTTACAATATTCATTGATTTTTGCCATTGAAAAACGTCCAGAAATGTTTGAAGCTACTGACTGAATGAAAGGAGCTGGCATCTCACTCTCTTTGAATCTTCTTTATCATGCTAGGATTAACAGGAAAAAGCTAAAAATTTCAGAATTGCACCTTGCAATGTGGAGATATTACTGTTTGTGCATTTACAATATTCATTGATTTTTGCCATTGAAAAACATGTTTTTCATATACCAGAAATGTTTGAAGCTACTGACTGAATGAAAGGAGCTGGCATCTCACTCTCTTTGAATCTTCTTTATCATGCTAGGATTAGCAGGAAAAAGCTAAAAATTTCAGAATTGCACCGTGCAATGTGGAGATATTACTGTTTGTGCATTTACAATATTCATTGATTTTTGCCATTGAAAAACATGTTTTTCATATACCAGAAATGTTTGAAGCTACTGACTGAATGAAAGGAGCTGGCATCTCACTCTCTTTGAATCTTCTTTATCATGCTAGGATTAACAGGAAAAAGCTAAAAATTTCAGAATTGCACCTTGCAATGTGGAGATATTACTGTTTGTGCATTTACAATATTCATTGATTTTTGCCATTGAAAAACATGTTTTTCATATACCAGAAATGTTTGAAGCTACTGACTGAATGAAAGGAGCTGGCATCTCACTCTCTTTGAATCTTCTTTATCATGCTAGGATTAACAGGAAAAAGCTAAAAATTTCAGAATTGCACCGTGCAATGTGGAGATATTACTGTTTGTGCATTTACAATATTCATTGATTTTTGCCATTGAAAAACATGTTTTTCATATACCAGAAATGTTTGAAGCTACTGACTGAATGAAAGGAGCTGGCATCTCACTCTCTTTGAATCTTCTTTATCATGCTAGGATTAACAGGAAAAAGCTAAAAATTTCAGAATTGCACCTTGCAATGTGGAGATATTACTGTTTGTGCATTTACAATATTCATTGATTTTTGCCATTGAAAAACGTCCAGAAATGTTTGAAGCTACTGACCGAATGAAAGGAGCTGGCATCTCACTCTCTTTGAATCTTCTTTATCATGCTAGGATTAGCAGGAAAAAGCAAAAAATTTCAGAATTGCACCTTGCAATGTGGAGATATTACTGTTTGTGCATTTACAATATTCATTGATTTTTGCCATTGAAAAACATGTTTTTCATATACCAGAAATGTTTGAAGCTACTGACTGAATGAAAGGAGCTGGCATCTCACTCTCTTTGAATCTTCTTTATCATGCTAGGATTAACAGGAAAAAGCTAAAAATTTCAGAATTGCACCTTGCAATGTGGAGATATTACTGTTTGTGCATTTACAATATTCATTGATTTTTGCCATTGAAAAACATGTTTTTCATATACCAGAAATGTTTGAAGCTACTGACTGAATGAAAGGAGCTGGCATCTCACTCTCTTTGAATCTTCTTTATCATGCTAGGATTAGCAGGAAAAAGCTAAAAATTTCAGAATTGCACCGTGCAATGTGGAGATATTACTGTTTGTGCATTTACAATATTCATTGATTTTTGCCATTGAAAAACATGTTTTTCATATACCAGAAATGTTTGAAGCTACTGACTGAATGAAAGGAGCTGGCATCTCACTCTCTTTGAATCTTCTTTATCATGCTAGGATTAACAGGAAAAAGCTAAAAATTTCAGAATTGCACCGTGCAATGTGGAGATATTACTGTTTGTGCATTTACAATATTCATTGATTTTTGCCATTGAAAAACATGTTTTTCATATACCAGAAATGTTTGAAGCTACTGACTGAATGAAAGGAGCTGGCATCTCACTCTCTTTGAATCTTCTTTATCATGCTAGGATTAACAGGAAAAAGCAAAAAATTTCAGAATTGCACCTTGCAATGTGGAGATATTACTGTTTGTGCATTTACAATATTCATTGATTTTTGCCATTGAAAAACATGTTTTTCATATACCAGAAATGTTTGAAGCTACTGACTGAATGAAAGGAGCTGGCATCTCACTCTCTTTGAATCTTCTTTATCATGCTAGGATTAGCAGGAAAAAGCTAAAAATTTCAGAATTGCACCTTGCAATGTGGAGATATTACTGTTTGTGCATTTACAATATTCATTGATTTTTGCCATTGAAAAACGTCCAGAAATGTTTGAAGCTACTGACTGAATGAAAGGAGCTGGCATCTCACTCTCTTTGAATCTTCTTTATCATGCTAGGATTAACAGGAAAAAGCTAAAAATTTCAGAATTGCACCTTGCAATGTGGAGATATTACTGTTTGTGCATTTACAATATTCATTGATTTTTGCCATTGAAAAACATGTTTTTCATATACCAGAAATGTTTGAAGCTACTGACTGAATGAAAGGAGCTGGCATCTCACTCTCTTTGAATCTTCTTTATCATGCTAGGATTAGCAGGAAAAAGCTAAAAATTTCAGAATTGCACCTTGCAATGTGGAGATATTACTGTTTGTGCATTTACAATATTCATTGATTTTTGCCATTGAAAAACATGTTTTTCATATACCAGAAATGTTTGAAGCTACTGACTGAATGAAAGGAGCTGGCATCTCACTCTCTTTGAATCTTCTTTATCATGCTAGGATTAGCAGGAAAAAGCAAAAAATTTCAGAATTGCACCTTGCAATGTGGAGATATTACTGTTTGTGCAGTTACAATATTCATTGATTTTTGCCATTGAAAAACATGTTTTTCATATACCAGAAATGTTTGAAGCTACTGACTGAATGAAAGGAGCTGGCATCTCACTCTCTTTGAATCTTCTTTATCATGCTAGGATTAACAGGAAAAAGCTAAAAATTTCAGAATTGCACCGTGCAATGTGGAGATATTACTGTTTGTGCATTTACAATATTCATTGATTTTTGCCATTGAAAAACATGTTTTTCATATACCAGAAATGTTTGAAGCTACTGACTGAATGAAAGGAGCTGGCATCTCACTCTCTTTGAATCTTCTTTATCATGCTAGGATTAACAGGAAAAAGCTAAAAATTTCAGAATTGCACCTTGCAATGTGGAGATATTACTGTTTGTGCATTTACAATATTCATTGATTTTTGCCATTGAAAAACATGTTTTTCATATACCAGAAATGTTTGAAGCTACTGACTGAATGAAAGGAGCTGGCATCTCACTCTCTTTGAATCTTCTTTATCATGCTAGGATTAACAGGAAAAAGCTAAAAATTTCAGAATTGCACCGTGCAATGTGGAGATATTACTGTTTGTGCATTTACAATATTCATTGATTTTTGCCATTGAAAAACATGTTTTTCATATACCAGAAATGTTTGAAGCTACTGACTGAATGAAAGGAGCTGGCATCTCACTCTCTTTGAATCTTCTTTATCATGCTAGGATTAACAGGAAAAAGCTAAAAATTTCAGAATTGCACCTTGCAATGTGGAGATATTACTGTTTGTGCATTTACAATATTCATTGATTTTTGCCATTGAAAAACGTCCAGAAATGTTTGAAGCTACTGACTGAATGAAAGGAGCTGGCATCTCACTCTCTTTGAATCTTCTTTATCATGCTAGGATTAGCAGGAAAAAGCAAAAAATTTCAGAATTGCACCGTGCAATGTGGAGATATTACTGTTTGTGCATTTACAATATTCATTGATTTTTGCCATTGAAAAACATGTTTTTCATATACCAGAAATGTTTGAAGCTACTGACTGAATGAAAGGAGCTGGCATCTCACTCTCTTTGAATCTTCTTTATCATGCTAGGATTAGCAGGAAAAAGCAAAAAATTTCAGAATTGCACCGTGCAATGTGGAGATATTACTGTTTGTGCATTTACAATATTCATTGATTTTTGCCATTGAAAAACATGTTTTTCATATACCAGAAATGTTTGAAGCTACTGACTGAATGAAAGGAGCTGGCATCTCACTCTCTTTGAATCTTCTTTATCATGCTAGGATTAGCAGGAAAAAGCAAAAAATTTCAGAATTGCACCTTGCAATGTGGAGATATTACTGTTTGTGCATTTACAATATTCATTGATTTTTGCCATTGAAAAACGTCCAGAAATGTTTGAAGCTACTGACTGAATGAAAGGAGCTGGCATCTCACTCTCTTTGAATCTTCTTTATCATGCTAGGATTAACAGGAAAAAGCTAAAAATTTCAGAATTGCACCTTGCAATGTGGAGATATTACTGTTTGTGCATTTACAATATTCATTGATTTTTGCCATTGAAAAACATGTTTTTCATATACCAGA